>NW_022170738.1:42510229-42715630 GCF_008802855.1 Photinus pyralis | reverse complement strand
CAAAACTACAAATTTGCACTGATGTAAACAAAACCATTTCAGACAAAATTCCAGTCGAAACGCCAGTTTGTAAAAAAAACTTATTTTTTAGGCTATCATCACAAAAACGTTGATTTTGTGGTCGCTTTTGCGGCCATAAAGTTTAACTTTATTGTACGCTTCTGTCAAACTTTACTTTATTGTACACATCTGTCAAACTGTACCTACTTATTTGAAACTGATGTGTGAGAAGCAGTAATCTGTTTGATACAAAGCGTCTATCTGGTTTAGCCCCATCAAGGATTGGGTCATCCACGTGCGTTTTTTTCATTTTCGGACTTGTAGGAATGTTTCACACTATTTTGCATAATCACAATGTTCACATTTAAAATTATAGTTTGACGTTTCAATCTTTGCTGCTTGCAGACCTTTTTGAAGTGTAGAACCAAAACATGAGGAAGATGTTATTGCTTACATTATTATACGAAGAATCACCAGCAATTAACCGAGAACACAAGTAGCTACCTATACCTACCATCAAAGTAGGTAATCAGGTTTCTAATAATTGTACAGCATGTTTACTATAAGGTCTTGGAAGCCACAGTTACGAAGGACCTATTGCATTTGACATTATTAAAATCTTGTGCAACGGAGGAAGTTGCGATTGTACTTTTACTCTCAAACGCCTGCTCTTATATCATTCATATATGACTTAGGGTCGCAACGCTTGCAGCTTCCCAAATTTCATTTGGGGTATCTGAACTGTCGCTATCACCCATTTTCATACGCACAAAACACGCAAAGATGCTAATTATAATTACATATGACAGGAAATGCTTTGTTTTTAATTGTCTAAGATAACTATGATTTTCAGAAAAAATATGTTTATGAGCAAATTTTTGAATTTTTTTTTGATGATCGCCTAAAAAATGTTGTGTGCACCTTGGCCAAAAGTGATTTGTTAGGCCTCATCTGAATTGCGGCCTCGGCCACAAACAGCAGCTTCGGCCAAAAAAGATCACTTTTACGGCCTTGGTACACAAATAACTATTCCGAACCCGAAGACCGTTTCTGACGCAGTTGCACATAGTACACCTCTTTTTACAGTCACAGGTAATTAGTTCTTCACAACTATATCCGGAATAGTAGACCACAATGGCTGAAACCAGTCATTAGTTCTTTCGCATCCCCAGATCGGCTTGGAGGGTGGCTCGTGGACATAAATTTGACATGTCTAATATTTGTTCTCTTTGACATATTTTGGAGTTAAATGGATGTATTCCAGAGTTTTCGAATCCACTCATTGTGTTCGACGCAATGAATCCACGAGGAATAGCATCCTTTACACATTCAGGAATGTTGTAGAGTGTAACGGTTTTCTTGGATTGGAAATCATCAAATTTGTGATGTCCAGTAGCGTCATTGTATTTAGCAGAAGCCTAACCAACCAAATCATCATTTCGGTCGCGCTAAGTTTCAAGTCAAAAGTGGTGGTTCGTGTCTTCTCTACGCTCATATGTTCCGTACTCCCCTTCTCGCTATCGAAATAACGTGATAGTATCGTCACTTAGGACTGTCTGACTCTCTGATACAACCGTCGCCCGTGTAGTGAGGCGCAACAGTTATAAGAGGGGAGGGGGGTAGCGAATTTTCTAGAACGTTGTCAGGACTGTTAATTAAATTTATTGTTAATAGTCTTATCCCTGTGGACAATTTATATAAATAAACATTTACATAAACCACGTATTAAATTAAATTTACGTTACCTTCAACTTTTTTGTTTGTTCTTTTTTATGTTTTCTTCTTATATTCAAATTTAAATTACTTTACATTGTTCTTGTCCTTTTCTAATTTATGTACCTATAGCTTCTGAACGCCCCGAGCAATTCCAACGTAAAGAAGGTTATTATCCATTGTGATTAATGAGATGGGAACCTTTACAAGTAGATATTCCTACTACAAACCGGCAAAGCTACAAATACTATATAACTGTCGTAATTACAATATGTAGGTATCTACAGGTAATTGTAAAGATAATTATAATTATACCTATATAATAAATATATAAGTCCAATTATGCGTAGGTAAGTTTCGCAAGTTATGTGTAGAGGACATAAAGTATTATTCAATGGTAATGCACAATTTTATTACTGGATGCAAAATTACTAAAGGTAGTGATTCATTGTATGTACCAGGTATTCCCCTTATTTTACACTACATATCTAATTTTTTTTAATACCTACACATCGTTGAGTAAGTAATTTACTTATTGTTCCCTGGGTGACAGAACAGTAATATTTTTTTTCCATTGTATCTATGCAAGTAGGTACTGATGAATTTAATAGTGTTATCTAATTATACTCATACCGGGAAAATGATTACCTATATGTAGGTGATGTCTATTTTTAACCGAAGTTCCACATAGAAAGTCACCTAAAATTGCTAAGGTTTGCCATTATTTAAGCAAAATTACCCAAAACTTTCAAACAATTTGTGCTAGAGCTTGGGACCGACAAGATGCTCTAAAAAATGTCTTCCGTTCAATGTGGAGAACCTTTTTCCTCCCATCGCGAAACATACGATAACAAATATTTACACGTAGATATCTCAATATATAAAAGATCCCCGTCGTCATTGTCTGGCAGTTAACGGAGTGGAATGACATTTTTTATGGAAGAGGATATTGCGCGATAGTGGACTCTGCGTATCGTTAAAATGATTACCTTTTACTCATTATCGTTTCTTATTCTTCTTGTATGTCAAGTGTTGGTTCTGTGCGGTGAGGTGGTCTCAGATTAATTTTGTTTTACTTAACTATAAGCAATCCCACAGATATTCGATCGGTAATATCGGCAAATTTTGAAAAGTGGCACTGCAAAACTATATTACTCAAAACAATCTTTCGTTACCAGAACAATGTGCCAGACCATGCGATGGGTCGAAAAGGAGGTGCTACTACAACTTCTATTTGGAACAGTATGCCACACAAACCAGGTTGAGTATTTCTTCCCGGTCCCGGCTCCGGCATTTAAAGATACTAAACATTCATTGTAGAGCTTGTCACTACTGCTTTCCGAATGGTACAAATAACTGCCAGTGCATCATCGCCGATGGCGTTGATAGGAGTGTTACTGTCGCAAATCGTAGGCTTCCGGGGCCTAGTATTGAAGTCTGTGAAGGCGATGAGGTAGTTATAGATGTTGAAAACCACCTGGAAGGTTCTGACGTAACAATTCATTGGCACGGTTTATATCACCATGGCACCCAATATTATGACGGAGTCCCTTTCGTTACCCAATGTCCCATACTGCAAGGGAACACATTTCGGTTAGAATTATTGAAAAATAATTACTATACTCAGTCTATACCAATTTAGGTACACTTGGACCGCCACTCACCCCGGTACGCACTATTGGCACTCTCATACCGGATTTCAAAAGATGGATGGTCTAACTGGGAGCATTATAATACGCCAACCCTTGGCTGTAGACCCCCACAGCAAGTTGTACGATTTTGATCTTAGCGAACATGTAATGTTCGTGCAGGACTGGATACACGAATTGGCCGGTAATCGATATCCTGGATGCATGAAACCTGACGAAACCCACCTAAAGTCCACATGCCATGCCGTGAGCCAAATACCGGACAACATACTTATCAATGGAAAAGGAGTGTATGAGGGTTTCAAAGCTAAAAATAACATAGCGGCCTTGGAGGTATTTAAAGTTTTCACTGGACGAAGATATAGATTTAGATTAATCGGCGCTATTTCATTAGCTTGTCCAATTCAGGTACGCGTAAAAAATCACGCTTTAACCGTAATTGCTAGCGACGGTGAACCCCTACAACCTGTGCAGGTCGATCGAATTATTTTAACCTCTGGTATTACACCGTTGGTGCATTTTACGCTTTCTGTAGTTTATTTGTAGGCGAAAGATACGATTTTATCATTCATACAGATAATGAACCTGGACATTACGATATCGAGGTTCAAGCAGTTGGCCTGTGCACCGATCTAGGCATTAGTCAGGTGGCTAAATTGGAATACATTGACGAATGCTTAACCAACTCAGTTACTAGCAATTGGCTTCCTATAGGAAAGGTAAACCACTTTTTTAGTGCACGAAATCTTCATTTACCACTTAGGTATATCATTCTTTGGATTCAAACTGTGATGAAACTCAAGAAAATGCAATTTGTGTAAGTGAATTACATAGTGCAAAACAGATTGATGAGGGGATTTTGAAAGTGGAACCGGATGTCAAACTGTTTTTACCTTTCAGCCTTTACACCTACGAAGATGAAGAATTATTTAATCGGAATGAATTTAACAATTTCTTTGGTAAAGAATAGAATTTTCGGAAATATTTAATTGTGAATGGATTTTAGTACCGTTAGGTGGCGATCACATGGCCGGATTAATGAATAACATTTCTTATGTGCCACCACCATCCCCATTACTATCGCAATTCGCCGAACTAAATCCTAATCAGTTCTGTACTAACTTAAAGATGGACTGCCAAGGCATGTGTAGATGCACACATTTGCTGAAACTTCCCTTAAACGGAGTAATTGAGCTAATTCTGATAGACCAACGTAACTCGGCGTGAGTTTTTAGACCTTTATATAATATGCTTTTTTTTAGTGAAACAACCCCACCTTGTCCATCCATTTCATCTACACGGACACACCTTTTACATTCTTGGAAGTGGTAGGATATCCAACGTAAACGAAAGCATCAGTTTAGAAAAGGTCATGCTTATGGACGATAACAATCAACTTTACAGTGGAAACGACCACCCACCTTCTAAAGATACCGTCTCGGTACCCAATAATGGATACGTTGTCATCAGGTTTAGAGCAAATAGCCCCGGTTTTTGGTTATTTCACTGTCATTTTTTAAATCATCTGCTAACTGGTATGTCGATAGTACTTCAAATTGGCGATCCCTCCGATTTTCCACCGGTTCCCAAAAATTTTCCAAGGTGTGGAGACTTTATACCGGAAATTTAGATCCGTTGATCAAGTTGATCGAACTACAGCATTGTTAATTGTTCTTAATTTATTGAATGCATGTGTATTTATGCAGTGGATTATGTTTATGATAGTTATAATATTATAATAATATAAGAAGCAATTGCTATCCTCAGAAATGTGTCATTCTGAGACTGGATATAAATTAATCCGTTGTTGATGTTGATTAATATTGATGTTCTTAAAATAAAACTAGTATAAAGGTTTCACGACCGCCCTAATGTATGTGCATGTCCTCTATTGTATCAAATTCAATATGTAGGTACTTGCCGCTTAAATAGGATAACCATGGCATGCGCGTCTGGATACCGTAATAAAGGAACTAGCAATTTGATGGTGGGACTTTTTTAGCGCATTTCCACAAAAATTAAAAAAATGCGCTATTGTGGCCACTTTGTCCGTCCGCTCGTTTTGAGACGCTACTAGTTCTTTATCTTAAGAGCTATTGTTATACTTTTTTCGCTATTTGGTTCGTTATGGTGTCGAGGCTTGCACTAAGGAAGGAATTTTTTCTGTACCGCTTACAAAAAAAGTTATTGTAAAAAAAACAAAAAACCGTTTTTTACATGTTCCATAATTTTACACTTTTGCCGTTTATTAACGATCCTAGAGATTGTTTATAATTTTGTATTGCTGTCTGTCGTCTGTCTGTTGGTCTGTCCGTCTGTTCCTTTGTCTGTCTGTCCCTCTATCTGTCCGTGTGAACGATAACTTTGTTTAGATAATGTCCGATCGCTTTTACATCTCCGTTAGTTATTAACTGAATTGCATGAAATTCAATATGGGCATAGCTTTAGCCATATAATACGCAATGCCCAAAGTTGAATCGAATCGATTCAAAATTCACAGTGCCCTTTTCGCATCTCGACCATTTATAAACCGAATTGCAAACTTTTTTACTTATAAAAGTATTTAAATGAAATTTGATACATAGGTGCTTGGAATAAAGGAAAATCTAGCGCCAGTTTCAAAAACTTATTTTGCGCCTGCGCAGTGCCAACTTTTTTTATCTATGAAAGCATTTAATTGAAATTTGATACTCAGGCGCTTGGAACAAAGGAAAATCTAACATTAGCTTCAAAATTTAGGTTTGCGCATGCGCAGTTCTAATTTTCTTATTTAGAAAAGCATTGAAATGAAATTCTTCTTATAAACTGAAATTGAAGTAGCACGTCAAAAATGGATTGGAAATTTGCAACGCTATCTTTCATATTTGTAGCCGGATTTTTACGATTTTAACAGAAGTTGCATTTTGCAGATGGAAAATGAATGCAAGTGGAAATGCGCTTTCATATCCCCTATACTAATTTTGTAATTTTTTAGCTTTCAATAAAAATAACCAACAAATACAGATTTATAATTTTATTTGCTTTTATTATTTGCTATAAAGTATGTAAAATATATCAATTTATTAATTTTAATAAATAAATAAACATCAGGTTAACCTTACAAATTTCATTGCTCCTTGTATAGTACGGGTATTAGGAAGTCAACCGTCTGCCGCCTCAGGTCATGTTACTTAACTAAGAGGCGGGTGGCTTTTAAAATGAGAGGCTGCTTACTATATGATGGACGACATTTATCAAAAATAATCAATAGATATTTGAAGACTATAGTCGATCTGAAATGCTTTTAGACTAAGGCAGACGATCTTTAAGAATTAGGTCTACCAAACAGTATATAACGAATACATACGTATACGTTATATATAAATAGGGCAGTGTTTTTCTTTAATTTTTTCTCTAATTATCAGATATCTTATAATAATAAGATAATCTCACAATTAGAGAAAAAATTTAAAAAAGAAACACTGTCAAGTCATTGGCAGTACCTACCATTACTTTGTAAAAAAAATGAGCTTCATTCATCCAACCGAAAGTTCGTACAAAACCATGAGAGGTTCCACCCTGTATATACAACTTACGACGATACATACATTTTTGAGAGTTGGCAACCATGCAATTTCTGGGTGGGAAAAAGCTGCCTGCGCCACCTCGAAAGCACGAACGGGAGTTACGTTTAGCATCTTGCCTTGAATGGCGGTCGTGAACGCGTCGCTCCATAAATGTTTGTTATTATTTTGTGTTATTTAATGCAGGTAGTAATTTTTGCATTTCTTTATATCGTATTTGAGTTTTGTATGCCGCATTTTATATTTGTTGTTTGAATCTCTGTTTTTGAAATTTACTTGGTTTAACCACAATGCAGAATCATATGTGTGATACCGTTATGTTATTATTTGTAATTGTTTACATTTTTGGTGTAATGTTTGCTTAATTTATGTTTATTGATGTTGATTACCTACTTGGTCTTGTCCCTGAAGTAACATTCATGTAAGTTTAATTACTGATTCGTTTGATGTATGTACTGGCTTGTTGTATGTTACTAACAATTTTCTCCGTGAATGAAGCAGTCACGGGGGTGGTAAAAACTGTAGTCAAATTTGTGTTACGACACACCTAATTCCGTGATTGTCTTCGACATCCAACTGTAGGTTCGAAACCCCGAAACCAGGGGCGGACTACCCATCTTGCAGGAGCGAGATTACGCTAATCAAAGCTCTTCAGTTTAGAACCTATGTGCGTTAAATGAGTGTCGATTCAATAATTTCCACATATCTTGTTTTTAGTCAAATTTGCCTACAAGGACATGTAATTTTCCATCTTGCTTTCAACAAAAGGACTTTATTGCATCAAAGATGAGTCACATCCTGTGTATTTCACCCTTTCTCAGAGTCTTGGTACCTGCTACTACCTGACCCATTGTCCCCAAAAACTTGCTTTTAACCTTGAGTGTAACCAACATTGTGTATATGCATTTACTATCTTTGTTAACTACTGTTTAAACTTTTACAAAATATTTTGTTAATTAATTTTTGGACTGTTTTAATCAAACTGCAAGATTTTTCTTCGTCGTACTCTTTTTACCCTTGGCAGTGACTTGCGAGAATACGACACCTTTTGGGTTTGTTTGTTTTGTTTATATTAATGTACATCAACTAAATTTCCGGGTTTTCACAATCATAATAATTACGATCATTATTAAACAAACTTTTCACAATTTTAGTGTTTTATTTAACGTTGCTTCCCTACTGTGCTTCAGATCAAAGCGTTTATTTATTTATTTATTTATTGTCCCTCTTGTTCTAGGCCCTCAACAGGCTTACAACTAACGTAAGGGGGCCAGGGCTTAGATGTTTTATCACGTGCCACTTTTCAAATTTAAGCGGGATCTTGTTTAGTTTTAAAGGTGCCATTCACATGCGGATATGTACGGCGGACATGTACGCGGGACAGATCCGTATCAATTCGTATGTGTGAATCCGCGTGTTCGGCGTACATATCTTGCTCGCCATCCGTCGATCAGGACGACGAGCACGTATTATAAGTATTGTAATCCAATGTTTACTTGTAGAACACCCTGTATATAATGAAAGTAGTTAAGCTCACTTGTTCTGTGGTTAGGATGTACCTTTTGCTTTGAGATAACGATGTCGTTTTTAGTTTTGTACTTGCATTACAAATAAAGAGTGTGTTTGCTTATATTCTTGTCTGTCATATCAAAGTAATTAAAGTGCGTAAAGATAATAGCACGGACAGCGAGCCCGACAAATACGCACATGTGTAGTCGTTTCACGGATTTGTTTGCCGGACATAGAATCACAAAATAGGAACTTCTTGAAAATATGTTTGGAAATTAAAAGACCTGTATTGAGAAGACACTCTTTAACTTGTTAAAGATGATTTATTAATCCAAACACAGGAATAATCACATGCTTATTACAACTAATGAGGTTAGGTTCCACTGGCCGCATTCCACAACCACCAACCTAACAACAGTCAACAGAGAACTTATATTATACATCTTTCCTCTTTAAAATAAAGCTTATAAATCTAACATTTTGGGTTTTTTAATAATACGACCGGACACCTTGGATTTCAAAGCAGGTGGGTTTGACGCGGATTCGTAATTAGAGCTAGACTGAGCATTATTGAGAGGGCTCTCTATTTCTAAGCTAGACCTTTTTGATTGCTGCACTAAGTCAGACGACGATTCATGCTTTGAAATATTAATGTCACTATTGGCTTGCAGAGAACAGTTACGGCTATTTAACATATCAAAATCGTTGTTTACAACAGACTTATAACTATTCAATGACTCTCTTATGTCAAATCTATTCCTGATAACTACCGCACCATTCTCATCTAACACTTTATAGGACCTAGGATTTTGTGCAATATCTATGATTTTTCCCGGTGTCCATGTTTTGTCAATATGGTTGAAAACTGTCACATTTTGATCAGGTTTCAAAGTCTTTAGATCAGTGGCAGTCTTGTTGTAATATTTTTCGTTATTCGCTAGTCTTAATTGAAGTTTTTCTCTAACACCTTTACATAAAGTTGGTTTCAACAGGTCTGCTGATATAGGCAGTTTAGTCCTACAAATACGACTCATTAACAATTGTGCTGGGGAGTAGTCCAAGTACTTAAGAGGGGAATTCCGATATTGGATTAAGGCATCAAATATATCTTTACCCTCCTCTAATGATTTTTTTAATAATTTTTTTGCAATATCCACAGCTTTTTCCGCCAAGCCGTTGGACTTTGGATAATTTGGACTACGACAAACCACATTGAAATTCCACTCTTTACTGAATTCTCCAAACGAATAACTATTAAAGGGTACATTATCACACACTAAGGTGTCTGGGGAACCAAATTTTGAGAAAATACTTTTTAATTTTTGAATTACCTCGTGAGCAGATTTATTTTTAATTGATACTAGCTCAAGCCAACTTGAATATGCATCCATTGTTACCAAATAAGAATTATTTCCATAAGAAAAAATATCAGCACCAATTCGTTCCCAAGGGCGATCAGGGACAGGATAAGATTTAAGTGTTTCTTTTACATTTTTACGTGCATACTTCTCACAAACTTTGCATTTTTTTATAAACAATTCAATTTCTTGACTCATAGATGGCCAATAGAAAATTTGTCTAGCTCGAGCTTTAACTTTCTCAATCCCCAGGTGTCCCTCATGAAGTTTAATTAACATCTCGGGTCTCAGACTTTTAGGAACCACTAGTTTATGATTAAAAAACAATAAGCCATCAGACATAAATAATTCACCTCTGAGTTTATAAAAATGACGCGCAGACAATGGAATTTGCCCTTTTTTCGAAGGCCACTCGGAATTGAGGAAATTAATAATAGTTTTTAACTGCTCATCACTCCTTGTGGTTTCTTTAAATAAATTCTTTTTTTCTGCAGACATTGGTAAATAATTTGTAAATGAATGTACGTAATACTCTAAATCTGTGTTCTCTACTGTATCGCCACTAGTCAAAAAGGCGCGAGATAGTGTATCCGCAATATATAAATATTTTCCTGGCTTATAAGTCACTTTTAAATCATAGTTTAATAACTGTAACAACATGCGTTGCAGTCTAGGTGATACAGTTGGTAGGCTCTTTTTAAAAATTGACTCTAGAGGTTTGTGGTCTGAACAGACTCTAACATTTTTGACGCCAAAAATAAAATAGTGAAATTTTAAGCAGCTAAATAAAATTGCTAACAATTCTTTTTCGATTTGGGCGTAGTTAAACTCACTTTTTGTCAAACTCCGAGATGCAAAGGCTATTGGGTGCCCATTTTGAAGCAAACAAGACCCAATGCCATCCTTTGATGCGTCCGTCTCAATTTCAATGGGTAGTGACGGATTAAAAAATGCAAGAACTGGCGCAGTTGTTAACAAATGTTTCAATTTAGATAGTGATTGGTCATGCTCATCAGTCCAAGTCCATCCAACATCTTGCCTTGTCAAATTGCGAAGGGGGGCAGTTACTTTAGACATATTTGGGATAAACTTGCCTAAAAATTTGGCCATGCCCAATAACCTCAAAAGATCAGACTTACTTTCTGGTTTTGGCATATCAATGATGGCAGAAATGTATGATGAACATGGCTTGACACCAGTATACTTGTACGCCCTTAATATCTCCAAAAAGTTCAAAATTCTTGCGTTGAAACACTTCAGGGGCAGAACTAATACCAAATGGAAGCCGACAAAATTGATAGCGACCAAAAGGTGTTCCAAATGTGCAATAATCAGATGACTGATTGTCAATTTTAACTTGAAAGTAGCCATCTTTCATGTCAAGTACAGTAAACACAGCTTTATTATTTAGCTCAGCAGCAATTTCCTCAGCTGTGGGAATTAAAAAGTGCTCACGCTGTATATTCTGATTTAGAAACTTTGGGTCTAGACATAGCCTCAAATCACCATTTTTTTTTTCTACGATCACCAACGGATTTAACCATTCAGTTGGTTTTTCAACTTTTCTTATGATACCCTGGCTTTCAAGATCAATTAATTTATGTTTTACTCGCTGATGAAGTGCTTGAGGTATGCGCCTGACTGCCTGAACATGTGGTAAATAATTTTGTTTTAAAACAATTTTATGTTCACTTGGAAAACAACCTAATCCAGAAAAAACTTGAGGATATATTCTTACAATGTCCTCGACGTTATTAAATTGCCCTATTTTTGTCAAATCCTTAATTGTGTCAATCCTCTTAATTAGATCTAAAGCTAAACATTCTTTTAACCCTAACAGAGGCATCTGATTGTTACTATCAACTATGACAAAAGGTAAGCATGCAAATTTATCATTAAGTTCACAATTCAAATTAATTTCTCCAATTGGATTAATTTTAAAATCCGAGTTACCATAAGCAATTAAAGTCATATTAGTCTTTTTTAATTTAACCTGCCTGTTAATTTTATGCAAAACATTAAGAGGAATTACACTGACCTCTGCTCCAGTATCTAGCTTAAACTCTATTAGTCTACCTCCGATTTTGATCTTCTTGCGCCACATAACTTCACCACTGGACCGAATGCCGTCAACTTTTTTCACTAGAGAACTTACATAAAAATTATCCTCGCTGCACTCACTTTCATCACTATTCTCCACTTTCACTTCGTTCACTCGTTTTCCATTTTTGTTTCCATAGCTTGTACGGGCCTCCTTTCCTTGATCCTTCCTCCTACACACACTCGCAAAGTGGTTTTTTCCATTGCATTCTCCGCACACTTTACCGAAAGCCGAACATTTGCCTTTGGTATGGTTGTAGCCACAATAGCCACACCTCTTCTTTTCTAGATTATTAGGCACAAGTTCATTTCTATCTCTCTTCTTCTGCATCTTAATGGCACTTACAGAGGCTTCAGTTTGCAGTGCCTTTGCTTGAAATTTGCTTACCTCAATGGCCCTGCAAAAATTCACAGCTTTCTCTAAGGTAAGGTCCTTTTCACGCAGCAGCCTTTCTTGTGTCGCTTTGTCAAAGATCCCCATTACTATACGATCCCTTACCATATCCAGTGGGTCAGCATATTCTGTAGTTTTCACCGCAATTTTGAGGTCTGTTACAAAGCTATCAAAAGTTTGTCCCTCTTTTTGAACCAACGAATTAAAAACAAATCTCTCATAAATTACGTTCTTTTGAGGGGCACAATGGTCCGCAAACTTCTTTTTGATTTCTTTCAGGGACTCCTTTTCCGCGGCTGTCAACGTAAACGAGTTGTAGATATCTAATCCGTCTTCTCCAACTAGACTTAAAAACACAGCAATTTGTTTTTTTTGATCCTTTGAATCTAAGTCGGTCGCAGTCATAAATAAGTCAAATCGTTGTTCAAATTTTTTCCAATTATCGGCAAGATTGCCTTGTATGTTTAACGCATCCGGCGGCTTAAACAACGACTCCATCATTCTCCGGGGCTCAATCTAGTTTACCTGACACCATGTATTGAGAAGACACTCTTTAACTTGTTAAAGATGATTTATTAATCCAAACACAGGAATAATCACATGCTTATTACAACTAATGAGGTTAGGTTCCACTGGCCGCATTCCACAACCACCAACCTAACAACAGTCAACAGAGAACTTATATTATACAACTGGGTAACAAGGAGAAGAAGACCTGCTGCTGCGTCTCTGCTACTTGCTGCTGGAAGTGCTGGATGTCTACGAACACAGATTAAAAAACAAAAAAGATGGTGGATAAGACCCTGGCTAGTAGATAAGAATGAAGGAGGGCTAAAACTAGCTGCACATGGTTTTAAGAGAGACATCGGCCAATTTAAAAAGTTTCTTCGGATGTCGGAATCTACTTTAAATAAATTATTAAAATTAGTGACACCTAAAATAGCGAAATCGGATACATTTTTTAGAGAGGCTGTTAGTGCAAGGGACAAATTGATCATTACATTGCGATTTCTTGCAACGGGAGAATCATATAGAAGTTTAATGTACAACTTCAGGATATCTGAATCAACGATATCCTTGTTTATTCCAATTGTTTGTAGAGCAATCTATGACGTTTTAAGAACAGATTACTTAAAGGTAACATTTTTAATTTTTTATAATTTTCTGTAGGTTTCATTTTTTTAGACACCAACCACTGCAGCAGACTGGCTTAACATATCAAAAGAATTTGAAACTATTTGGAATATTCCTAATATTATCGGTGCTTTAGATGGCAAACATATTGTATTTAAACCTCTGAGAGATGAGGGTTCCACGTACTATAATTATAAGGGTACACACAGCATCGTCCTTCTTGCACTGGTAGACGCAAAATATAATTTAAATCTATGTGGATGTTGGAGTGAATGGCAGAGTTTCTGATGGTGGAGTGTATAGGCAGTCATCATTAGCAAAAGCTATAGCACAGAACTCTTTAAACATACCCGAGGATAAACCTTTACCAGGAAGACGTGTACCAATTCCACATCTCTTTCTAGCTGATGCTGCTTTCCCGCTGTCAGATCATATTTTGAAACCCTACCCATTTAGAGGTATGACAGATGATCAACGGATTTGCAACTACAGGATAAGTAGAGGAAGAAGAGTAGTTGAACTTCGGAATACTAGCGAATCGTTTTAGAATACTTCTATCAAGGATAAATTTAATGGATCCAGAGAAGGTGCAAGTGATTTCTTTAGCGTGTTGTGCTCTCCATAACTTTTTACGAGCAGAAAGTCCTCAGTTTGCAGATCAGCAAGATGTAGACAATAATTATACGTTTAAATATGGTCTGTCACGCCAAAGTGGAAACAGAGTTAAAATGTCGTGTATATTAGTTCGAAATGAATTTAAAGAATATTTTTTAAATGAAGGGGCTGTTCCCTGGCAATATGATAGATATTAAGCTTACTTTATGTATACCTATATATTTATAAACGCAGTACATACATATTTAATGCACTTAATTCAAATTATTTTCCTCGTCATTTAACGCCTCATCTATTAATTGTTGTATTCTTCTTCGTAGAGTTCGAAATCTTTGTTGATTTGCAATTTGTTTCATATCGTTAACAACCATTCTAAAAAAAAGACCCTGTGAATAATTAGTTACAAGTTATGAGCAAGACACTTACAACCCAAAAGCATCCACAGCATCCATCGGTGGTGGCGGGTTCTGTGTCTCAGCTAATATGGCTGCAGCCTTTTCCATTACATCCGCAACTGGATTTCCCTTCCGTTTTTTACGTGGGGGTTCTGCCGACGTAGCTCTGGATACAGGCGAGTCTGTGCAGCTTATGTAATCGTCTGTAATTGTTACGCCACCTTGGTTTAACTCGTCCACTGTTCCCTCAAATAAGATTTCTTCTTGTGTGTTGTTTTCTGATTCAGTATTTCTTAGATTTGACTCTCCTCGTGTAACAGGAGTCGCATCGCTTAAAAACGAGAGCATCTCGTAGCACCACCATCTAGGTGTACTTCATCCGTCCCTGCTCCGCTATGCTTGCTCTTCTCGACTTTATTTTTTTCACTAAAATATTGCGTCCGTAATGCATTAATTTTCTTTTTAATTTCTTCTAGTGTCAAAATTACATCGAATTGAGTTTGGAATTCATTTAGAATTTCTTGTAGTGCCATTAGCCGTCGTGTTTTGTTTTTATAGCACCTCTCTACTTTGATACAAAGTAATCAAACCTGTTATTTGCTCTCTCGTATATGTATAGGTATCCTGGAATAGATGAGTAATTATTATTGTATTTCATTTATTGTTCTGGCATTTTTGCTTACCTTTCCACAACTACTCTTCTCGTTTTTATTAGACATTTTTTCGGGTAAAATGTAAACATAAACATATAGTCATAACCTCACTCTCTCTGATATACTTAAACAAAAATTTGTTGCTTGGTAGCACTGAACTTCACGGTAAAATTGGCGAAAAATAGAACATGTTTTAATTTCGTGAATTTATTGGACGTCAAAGTTGGTATATTACATTATACAATTTCTTCATGAAGTAACTTCATGAATTAATTCATGAAGAAATTGACAAGTGTAATGCTAGCTTTATAGAGTAAGTCTTACTTAATATTAGTTCATACATTTTTAACGGTTTAAAAGCCTCTTTATGTTTCCTGCCCAAAAGGCTAAATTCTGCGCCATATCTGTTCGTGATCATCTTCTCAGTACATCTATATATATAAAATCGTGTGACGTTATTTTATTTACCGTGTAATCTTTGCGTTGGCTTATATTTGAATTACTATGTGGAATCCCTCTCGAATAACATTATGTGAGCTCTTACCTTTATATAGCAATCCTTACGCCATCTAGGTGTTCACATTATAACCCGATCCTTTATTTGCGATATAGGTTTCTTTTAAAAAACCTTTGGTCTAGTTTTCTGTTGATTGGCGCGGTTATTCTTCTCCCACTCACTGACGACGCGCGCAGTCCTTGTTGAAGAAATCGATTCGATCTTGACTTGTATTTGAGCTACACGCCATTACACTTACTTGACATATTCTTCTACCTTTATTGGGATTAATTAGTGGTGTTGTACTAAGATTAATGAAGTTTTCTCTTATCATCTTACTTCCAATTTCGCTGATGACGCATTGCTGCGGATTTATCTTACAAGTTTAAGGCCGTTTTGCGGTATGTTATCTATGACGCATTATCTTTTTATTTTAAATAATCTATTTTAGGCTACTTTCGTACTCCCTAAGTTTTATTACTTCTTATTTTGGTTTTACCAATTGCTTCCTGACTGTACATTGATATTTTGACGTGGAAACGCAAATACCCGATTTTCCATATGGTGCAATAGAATTCCATTGAAGTTTCGACGCCATTACAATCAAACACGCTCTACATATTTCTACCTTACCGACTGAAGAATTGACTGAAGAATTATCGCCATTTCATGTGAAACCGATATTTGAACTGATGACCCAATTTTACGAAGTTCGTTGACCTACGATTCATTCTTCCGAAACGCAAGTACTTAATTAACGAGACGTGTGGAGTTGATACTGTGTAAATTTTTAATTAACGTTATGTATTTTGTTTTGAAGAACTTGCTCGTGTAAGTTTGTTTTCTTTTGAATTGATAAGATTGCTTTGTCATTGAAGATAGATTCAGTTATTTGTACATTTTGTAGTATTTTTCTCTTAAAACTTTGTCACTTTTTGATATCTCATACCGATTGTGAAAACCAACCCTTAGTCGAACCAAATTTTGTTTTGTTGTAAAGTCATTTGAATTTTTGATTCTTTTTAGTATTGATTGCAATTCTACGTACAAGAATAACCATTCGTGTCTTACGTTAACCATTGCTTATGCGATATATTGTGCAACGCGAATCATTACCCTTCTTATATTTTTTTGTTTTTGTGTCTGACTGTTTCAGATTTGCAGTTTCGCGTCCTCTGAGCTCGGAAGGTTGCGACCGGAGTTCAAGGTAAATTTAGTTATTTTCGTCGTTTTTCCCTTTTAACGTTTGATTACATTTTGGTTGTTGATACTAACGAGTTGTGATTATTACTTTGTTTGAAAGTCACTTAATGATTATAGCTCCGTTGTTTCTGCGGAAGCCCTTTTGGATAAATATTTTCCCCAGGCTACGTGTTGGCTTCTCATTTGTTTTATTAGAGATTATTTTAAATTCCCAGTTTGATATACTAGATCGATATATTACAGTGTCAGATTTGTGATATTTTGAGATCTTTGTTATTAAACTACCCGCATTTATGACATCAAATACTGTTTGTTTTCCCCATAATTGTGTATTCCTTTGAGTTTAGTAAGACGAGAACAAGGATCTCTTGGTCTGCCTTGTTCATCCCTTTAGTATTCCTCTCTCTCTAAATTCATCAAAGACTAAGTGGCGCCTATCCGGATTACTTTTACTGTTTCCTTCCCTTTTTGGCTTATTTGTGTGTGTATAGAAGAACCCCATTTTCACCCCGACCCACCTCTACTTTACCTGAGCTTACCGTCTGCTTATCTAAGGTAATTTTGTCACGTTGGCCCAAAGTGAACGTAACAATCGTATATACTTTTGCCTCCAAAAGAAAGACAGTTTGTGATTATTTTCCATTTATGGAATCTTTTTTCTTTACTAAATGTAAATTTAATTTAAAATGTGGTAAGTGATGCAAATGAATGATGCTTTAGACCAGAGGTGGCCAACCTTTTATATCGTTTGATCTACTCCACACAAGTAAGATCCTTCGCGATCTACCAGCTACTTTTACTTACTAATATGAAATAGGTTTTTATTTTGTTGGGGTGATGTAAAAAAATTCAATATTAAATGCAAAACATTTATTAAACTAAGATGTTGAGGTTGACGCATGACATTGCATATTTTCAATTAATTTATGAAATGATGGTTCATAATTACTGACACTCAAACGAATGCAGGATTGTAGATGTTGATCGATCAAACAGGTACGGTATTTCGATTTAATATATTTCATTTGTGAAAAAGCAGCTTCGCAGGGTAAGTTGAACCAAAAAACGCAGTCAAATGAAGTGCCAGAGTTCTCAGACGTGGATAGTTCTCTTCATGAAGTAAGGCCCAGAAGTTATCTTCAGCAGCTCTCGCTTTCATGGGAATGTCTGATTGCAATTTTAGGACTTCTTCTTCAACAATCGAGGCGTCGCTATTAATAATAGAAGCAATTTTTTCGGAAATGCCTTCTACGTTATTTTGAGAAAATGGGAGGCATGAAAACTAATGCTTCGTCAAGTTGTTTCACGTCTTGGAATCGCCTCTCCATTTCTTGCGAAATGTTTTCTATTTCACTAGAATAAGTAGCAAAATCGTGACGAATTTTTTTATGCTTTTCCAACGCTGTTGCTAAATTGGGAAAATTTTTAAAATTTTCTCTTTCAAGTTGTGATTTCAGCAACAACAGTTTTGACTTAAATGCATTTGTGGAAATTCCATAATCGTTTTACCTTTTCCTTGAAGTTCAAGGTTGAACCTATTACAATGGTCTGTTAAATCTGTTAAAAAAGCCAACTTTCCTAACCATGATGCGTCCTGCAGTTGAGGGTAACTTACTCCAGATTCATTCAGGAATAAAATTATTTCAGGTAGCAAATTATTAAACCTTTCCAGGAATTTCCCTCGACTGAGCCACCTTATGTCTGTGTACAAGAGAAGATCCGCATGTTCCGCGTCATTTTCTTCAAGTTGAATACGACAGAGTCGTCTTTGTAAGCTACGCGCGCGGACCAAGTTAACTATCTTCACTGCAATATCCATACTTTCATGTTTATTATTTTAGCACACAATGCATTCTGGTGAATTACACAATGAAAAGACGCGAAATCAGGAAAACCTTCATTTTTGCGGCAAAGTGCGAGGAACCCCACATTTTTACCAACCATGGCCGGTGCTCCATCCGTTGTTATGCATACCAGTTTCCAGAGAGGAAGTTTTGTTTTTTTTGCAAATTCAACAAAGCTACCTTTCAATGGGATCATTGTTAACCCTAGAGTGGACGCGTGAAATAAAATTTCATGAAGGGACGCCTTGGGTCTGAGAAGCCCATGTAGAAAAAGCTTATATAATTGAAACAAAAAAGTCTATCAAGGCAATTTTTAGAAACGACTAAAGCTAACTGAGTAAAACAAAACTTTTATTCAAAATAATTGCACAACATAAGACAAAATTCTGTCAAATTTCACCTAAGCTCTCTCTTAATGTTAAATGAAAACATTTCAAAGATTTTTACAAAAATTTTACAACGAAAAAGGCACTTTTATAAAACTTCATTAACACTAATTAAGATCCTTAAGTTAAAAAATAACAACAACTCTATTTGTATAAATTGCACCAAAGAAAAATACTTTAAAATTGCACTGTTTGATCAAATTCGTGACTTTAGATAATCTATTTCTGAAGTGTTTCCACACATATTGGACAGATATGGGAAGAATGTTCCATACAAATAAATTTTGTGCACATTTTGCAGTTAAATCGGGTTTTCCGATCTTTACAAAAGACACATCTGCTTCTCTTATTGTCCACCGGAATAGTAGGCTCTGTGTACTCTGTACCACTTATCTTCGCTGCAAGCTGTCGTATTTCTCTAGGCAAGTACTTACATGTTACTCTGGCCTTCATATAGTCCATTACCAAACTTCGTCCAAGATCTTTCAAGACCATTCTTCTACATTTCCTCTCTTCATCGTTGGGAAAATTACTGCGATGAATAATAAAAGCATTGATGGCTGTAACATTGAGGAGGCCATAAAATATAACCATCGGCCATCGTCTAGTATTCCGTGCCACATTATATTTTGAGCAAAGCTGATCGACAGAATCCACGCCGCCTTTCGTAAAATTATAGAAAGTTATAATTTCAGGTTTGTTGTCTTCTCCACTACTTTTATCAATCGCATCGTCATGGTGCATAGATGAAAGAAGCAAAACAGTTCAATTTTTTTTTGGTATGTAGGAAACCATAGTCATATTATTATCAAATCCAAACATACTAGATTTTGGTGGTCTGGAGGATTTCAAAAACTCAGGTGGAATTTGTCTCTTATTCTTACGCAACGTCCCTAGCCCTACGACAGTTAGCTTATGATTAGTCAGTAAGTTATTCACTAGGTCCACTGACGTAAACCAATTATCCATTGTTACGTTTCTATTTGTTTGAGATATTGGCTGGCAAATTCTTTCGACTACATCTATGGCTGCATTGCTAACGGCAAATTGACCTTTCGGTTGTTGTCCAAGGTACACTTCTAAATTGAGAGTATAAAAAGTACGAGAGTCAACTAACGAAAATACTTTCAATCCATATTTAGCGGGCTTATTAGGAATATACATTCGAAATCCGCAGCGTCCCCTGAAAGCCAAAAGCATTTCGTCCACTGTGGCAAATTCACCAATGGAATAATACTTTCTAAAGTTAGCCACAATGGCTTCAAATACGTCCCTAATCACTGCAAATTTATCTAAACCTTTTCTGTCACATCTGGTGTGGATGTTATCAAAACGTAAACATCGAAGAAGAAAACGAAATCTTCGTAGAGCCATTGTTGCTGGAAATATTTCAATCCCCGTTCCATCAGTTGCCCAGAATTCGTAAATTGATGTTCTGCCTCCGTGAAGCACACCAGCAAGATACAATAAGCCAAAAACCGCTTTTAGTTCACAAGCATCTGTAGGTCTCGCGTCTGAATTGCTTTTATAATGGGGTGCTACACTTTCAATGAATATGTTTGTCGATTCGACTATAACTTTTATTATATCTACGTCAAAAAATAATTCCCAGCAATCTCTTGGACTTATAGCATTTTTTGCATTGCCAATTACTCCCGGAAGTTTAGTTATAATATTGCATTTCCGTGTACGTACCGTCTTTGGATGACACAGCTTTCTCCAGCGTTTTCCATCTTTTCCTAGGTAGTGCAGTCTTTCCTGATTAACTTCTTCCGCTTCATGATCTGACAGCTCTTGTTCGCTCTCAGAATCATGATCACTAACTTCGCATGTTCCAATATCAGCATCTGAGTCGTCCTCTTCTTCAACATTATCTTCATAATCTGTTAATCTTTTTCATAAGCGTAAGCCATTGTGTTTAACTAAAATTATTCAGTTCAATAAATTATAAAGCATATACAAGAGAAACAAAATTACTTACGGGAAGGGACGCGTTGGGTCTGAAATACCTAATAGCTTATAATTTACACACGCCTTCCACTAAGGTGCGTGAAGTTAGCACGACATTGGAAGCACAAACAATTTTTTTTGTGCCAATCGTTTGTGCTTTGTTTGTGCGTGATTGTGCACGAAAAAGTTTTTTGGCACGTCCCACCATTTTTTAGATATGAGGTACCGTGTTTCCGTGCCAACTTCACGCCATTTTGGAAGCACAAACGAACTTAATTATGTCAATCGTTTGTGCCTTGTTTGTGCTTGACTGTGCACACAAAAGTTTTTTGGTACGTCTGCCCATTTTTTAGATATGGGGTACCGTATTTCCGTGCCAACTTCACGCCATTTTGGAAGCACAAACGAATTTTATTGTGTCAATCGTTTGTGCTTTGTTTGTGCTTGATTGTGCACTAAAAAGTTTTTTGGCACGTCTGCTCATTTTTTAGATATGGGGTACCGTGTTTCCGTGCCAACTTCACGCCACTTTGGAAGCACAAACAAATTTTATTGTGTCAATCGTTTGTGCTTTGTTTGTGCTTGATTGTGCACAAAAAAGTTTTTTGGCACGTCTGCCCATTTTTTAGATATGGGGTTCCGTGTTTCCGTGCCAACTTCATGCCGTTTTGGAAGCACAAACGAATTTTAATGTGTCAATCGTTTGGACTTTGTTTGTGCTTGATTGTGCACGAAAAAAACTTGTTGGCACGTTTTACCTTTTTTCAGTTATGAGGTACCGTGTTTCCGTCCCAACTTCACGCCATTTTAAAAGCACAAACCAAACATGTTTATGTCAATCGTTTGTGCTTTGTTTGTGTTTGATTGTGTAGAAAAAAGTTTATTAGGCACGTTCTAACATTTTTTCAAATTCAATAATGACATATGTTTAAAATTTTATTTATATTTACTATAACACATACAATAAATTGGAAATCTTATTTTTTCTATAATACATAATGTCCTACTAAGTATAAAAACTAAATAAATCATTATGATAAAACTTAAATTATAGCATACGTAACTCTAAATAAAAAAAAAATAGATGTAATTTTATAGAACCTTCAAGTCTTAAATCGAATATATTAATAAATGAGGTAGAATAATGGTGTTCGATGAAACTGTTAATTTCTTTTTTTCTAAGTCATTATATACTTCCCAAGTTCCATCCACTCTGCGACTTAGGCATGTATAGTGACCAATTCGTTTATCGAAATCGTCTATTTTTCCAATTGGTGGAATAAAATTTATTGCTGATCGTAACAAATAAGAACTAGAAGAATATTTAAACTTTACAGATAGGGGAATGTCTAATAAAGAAGTTGTACCGCAATCACACGTATCAATAAACAAAATATTAGACAATTCTGTTGTAAAATTGCATTTATTGAACATTAAGCAGTCTTCTGCAGACTGGATAAGATCTTTGAATCCATTTTTTTTAATAATATTAATATTTATTGGTATTGTTTTAGAACATAATGTTTGATGTGTAACATCACATTCTTTACTATCGCATATATTTGTTGTGCAAGTACTGTGGAAATCATCTCCTAGAAAATATTGCAAAACATTTACGGCGTTCATCGCGCACTCCACACGGATAGTATTATTAATTAAAGTGGTTTTTCGAAATTCAAAATTAGAAGATAGGTAAATTTCCCCTCTCAACTTATAAGTATGCAATTTTGTTGTGCCAGTTGCCAACTGTTTTACTATTTCCACTACTTGAGGTGATAACATCTGCTCCATACAAATTTGCACTACATTGCTATCACAATACGTAGTTGTTAACCCCTGTATTACGGAATCTAACGGACAAGTATCCACAAATCTGTATTTTTTCTTATTTAAATTAACACATTTATGTAATAAATTGCCATTAGTTAAAATACCGATTTTAATTTTTTTGCCTTCGGTGACATGCAGTATTTCAGGTGCTGCTGCCCCATAGTACGACTTTCGTTTCTTGACACTAGTACCTAAATTTCGCCAATTTTCGTATGCATCTGTTTCATCTGCAACAAATATTGTATCAAGTGTCATACTTTAATCAATTTTACACATTACGTACCTTTGATTGTCATAATTTGAAGTTCATCCGGTTCATCATTCTTCTTATTTTCACCCAAGTTTTCTTTATCCGAAGCAACAGAAGTTATAGCTACAAATTCCAATAAACAAGCATGGTATTAATAATTTAAGTTTATATTACATACCTTCACTTTTATTTGGTTCCCTTGTGACTTTTTTTTCATCGTCAGTCGCAAATGTGTTTCCAACTTCATCTGCAAGTAACATCAGCATTTAGTGTGTATAATTTATTAAACATGAATACTTTACCTATCTTCATTTTAGCTAGAGTCATTTGTCCTTGAATTGCCTCATAATGGTGTAAAAAAAATTTATCAACTTCCATTGGCGTGTAATAATTCTTAAACGTGCGATTTTTTAAGTCATTGAAATAACTTTCAACAATGGCAGATGATTGAGTAGCAAATCCATACATAAATGTTTTTCTCATAACACCACTCCATAAAACAAAAGTCTTAAATAAAAATCTTAAGTCAGTAGTCACATTTGGGCAATAATGAAAGTTTTCATTGTCTGTTGACATTGTGCATTGTGTTAACGATTTTTCAAATATGGCATCAAACCAAGATAAAATTTCATAATTTGAATATTCTTCGGACGTTGATTGTAAATTATGTTGATTTGCTTCATCTTCTAAATCACTTGATATCTCTAACGTGGGTAAACCAGAAATTAAGCCTTTTAACTTCAATTTTTGTACTTCACATGGAGTTAAGGTACCTTCATTGTCTGCTCCACTATATTCACTATTAGCGATAATTAACAGGCCTTCTAACAATAATGCGACTTCTTCTAAGGTTTCACATTTTATTAATAATATTATGGCTCCTACATAAAAATCATGTAGCAGTCGAGGGTTTTTAATTGAATCCCATCGGCATATAATATTTATTATGTGAGCATAATCTACTCGTAAATATACCTCAGGCACTTCACAATTTTCATTACTCAACAATTTATAACATATTTTTAAATAATTACTTAACGACATATTTAAAAATGCCCATGCAACTCCCCCTAAAAGTGCTAATGAATGGTCAGTGACTACCACTTTTGGCAAAATACATCCCGATTTAACCCAAGTCTTTAACCAAAAAGAAATAGAATTTGTGTCGTGTGCTTCTGACAGCATTTGACAAACGGGTATTTGATTTTTTCCTAAATTGATTACCGCAGAATACAAAAATATATGACCTGATAATTTTTGTTGTGGTCTTTGCAATTTTTTAACCAACCCCCCTGTAGCATCAATCGCCAAAACAGAAACACTTTCAACTTTATTATAATGATTATATAGTTGCAGTTGTTCTATGGTCCAATAATGTAACATAAATTTGTCTAATGAAACTAATTGTATACTAGTCATATATGGAGGAGAATACTTTAAATTTAATAAATTTTCTATAGGACTTTTAAATTTATCTAAATCATTCATTTTTTTGTCGGAAAGTTCTTGCTTACACTTTCTAAGTCCATTTAAATTATAAATGGATCTTGAGTTGAATGGTAATTTTTTCTTCTGTTGTTGATAGGCTTCTTCCCTTTGCCAATTTATAGCTAATTTTCCATCGGCCAATTCTTTGCCTACTGTTGCTCGTAAATCGCCTTTTAATTTCCTTTTTTTAATGTTAGTATGCAATTGTTCATTTTTATTGCGTATGACAACGTTTATTTCTAATTCTTCATTTAAAGGTCCTTCTTCATTAATCATTTCTAACTGCGCACCGCATTCGCTGCAACTGCCATATATTCTTAAATATGGTCTTGAAGAAGCAGATATGTAGTGTTTCTTAAACCTCCAGATACAATTTCCTGACACAATAGAACTTAACTTTCTATTAATAATTTCAGTCCATCCAGCCTTTAATTTTACTTCAAACTTATTATTACGATAAAACACTTTTGTAGGTCGGATTTTTTCCCAATCGTCATTATTTACTTTAACCATGTGTTTCTCAAAGCATAGTTCTTCATCTTCAGATGTAGTACTTTCAAGAGAAGGTATTTCTTTATTTTGTTGTGCAATGTTTAAAACTTCATGAGAATTGTATCTATTGCACTTTACAATAGTGTATACGTATTTTGGCGATATTTTATGATGAAGGTATTCAGATACTTTTGACCAGACTAAAGCGGTGGGTCGATTTAAGCTAGATAAAATTTCCTCTTCGTGTGTAAGTAAAGCATCTACTATTTTTGCTTTAGACAACTGACTTTCTTTAGGCATTTTGAACTTACTCTTCAATTCTTGCAAATCCAACCTTTAGAATAAAACAATATTTATACATTTTTTAAAATGCACATATTAATATCCAGGGCGTCCCACAGTTTCGACCTTTATTTCTAGGTTTCTCTTTCTCACACAGGCCGTCGATTAATGAATGTAAAAAAATAGTTAATACAAAAGAAAAATACCTTAAAAGGTAGCACTTAATATTAATTGCATTAGGCCCAGTTGCACCAACTAAATTAAGGCGCACTTAAAGTTAAGTATAGCTTAAAAACCGTGGTAACCATTGTTGAGACAATGGTTGCTATGTATTTTTTAAATTTTATTATGCGAAATTTAAAGAAAACGCAATTTTAAAATTTAAGATGGTAATTACGCCCTCTGGTGATAATTTCCAGAACTTGAAAATATTTTCCAGCGATTATTCATGACCGATTTACCCAATAATTTTTTTTACCCCTAAGTCATACGACGAACAGTTCCCGAGATATGGCCGAGGAACAGTCTTATTGGGTCACCCGGTACATACACTGTGGCAAGTTAACGACGGGATGTAAGTAATTAACATAGAAATTTTCTGCGATTCCTGCTCCCCATTTCAACAGAAAAAATAAAAACACTTCCGAATAGATCATTAAAATTAACATTAGATGACACTAAAAAAGTGTGCCTATGCTTTTTTAGCATTAAAGTTAAATTAAACATTCAACAATTGGTAAAAATTGGTTAGCTTTTATTTACCTACCGCATTTGATACCTTATTTAACGCATGATGACACTTAAATCAAATCAAGTAAGGTAACAAATGCCGTAGGAAAATCACGGCTAACCAATTTTTAACAACTTTTTGTATTCTGTACCTTCACTTTTTATGCCATTAAAGAAGGGCCTAGGTACACCCTTTTAATATTATTAAATGCCCTTGTTAAATGCCTATTTTCATTATATTTCCAACGGCGTTTTTATTTTTTCTTTATATTAAAATAGGGAGCAGGAATCGCCAAAAATGTATTTTCTCATGATATTTCCCTATGTCCCGCTGTCAACTTACCACACTGTATGCGTATGTTTTACTAATATATTTTTTTTATTTGCGCAACATTTTAATTTATAAAATGAATTATTAAAATAATTTAAGTACCTAAGCTGTAAAATTAGAACATCACAGCTGTGACACGCAATAGTAATAAAGTAATAGCTGATCCCTAATTGCTGCTAACTTTGGGTTTTCTTACAAGAAAAACTACACAAACAACAAAACAAACATTCATAATAAGTGAAAAGTAAAATAAATTCGATACTGTTTTGATTTAATAGTAATAAAGTGTACTACATATTACTTCACGGACTCGAGTGCAAAGTTTGGTTTTCGTAAAATAAGTTGAAAACGATTACAAAACAATTCAATTTTCGTACCTACGAACTACCACGCCCTGGATATTAATAATAAGAAATGTTTTTATGCAATACAACTCCTCACTAATAGACTAAGAGCTGGCGGCCGCAGAGGTACTACGATAATACCTCAGGCTATAATTGTGAGATAAGTTTGGGGAAACTATGAAAAAGTGCCCTTTGCAGGGATTTTGCTCAAAAGTGCTGCAAAAAAGATGTCAGACGAGTCAAAGTTGCAAAAAAATTTGCTCAAAAAAAAATCGCACCTCCGGCTGAAAATTTGTAGGCCAACTGTTGGAAGGTCACTAATGATGTATGCAAATCGTCAGACGTCTAGGTTGCTGCAAAAAGGGTGTCAGATGACCCTAAAGGTGAAATTTTTTTTTTCAAAAATTTTTTTTTACCTCCGTCTGACGTTTGTACATATAGTAGTATAGACTATTTGGAGCCCATATTCAAATTGTCAGACGAAAATACTGCTGCTTAATCACCCTAAAATGTGCACAAAGTTGCCCTTTTGCAATTTTTTCCCACAATTTATTTTTTTTACCTCCGTCTGACATTTTGCAATACTATCAGAGACACAATTACAAGCTTAAATTTAAATTGTCAGACGAAAATACCGCTGCAAAATACCCCTGCGATATCGAGAACTCCCATTTCACTCATCATTGGACGCGTTCGTCATATTATTAATCTTAATATTTTTTTTTCGTTTTTTGTTGCTCAAGTTTAGATTGGTATTATGAATTAGCCGTAAAAATGCTGAGTTGAATATACGCACAGATTTCGTCCGTAATCTAGAATATTCCATGAGTGAGAATCGAGTATATATGTATATCGTAAAACACAATATTTATGCGTAGAATGTATACATACATGTATGTGTAAAAGAAAAGCGTCAGTGTGGTTGATGCTAGGCTCTATGCCTGCTGCGTATACAGGGTGTTTTTTTGGGAGCTTTAGTTAAAAGTTTCTGGGAAAGTAAAATAGGTAGGATTTTGAAAATTTGTACTTAGGAGTTACTCTGAAGGCCGAATCGATGTAAAATATTTTCAAAATGGCCGCACTTCCGGAAACACCGGAAGTAGATAGTAACTTCGTTATTTTAAATGGCAACCCCTATTTGTTATTGCATTTTTGGATTCTACGTGAAATTTCAGTTCTTTTGATACCCATATGTCATATCTGCCATTTATGGTTTTTAAGTTATTTTGACTTTAAGAAAAAAAAATGGCGGATGCAGATGGTACCTTGATAATTGATTACTTGAAAAAGGTTATAGTCATGGCAACCCATTTTTATCAGTGCATAGAGAATGAATAGGGCTTTCTTTTACTGTACTTAAAACAAAGTTAAGTTGCGTACAACCGCACCTATGGAGATCCAAATTTAAGAAACTTCAAAGTCTATAAACTCAGTTTTTTTAAATGGAATGACCATGTTCTTAATATTGCATGAGATAGAGAATCGAAATTGGCATATTTTGATATTACATGTTCCTATAGCTATCTTTAACAGTTTCTGATTTATTCCCATTTCATTGAATTGATCTCGGAATTGATGCCATTTTTTTTCGCATTTTCTTTTTAGTAGTTGGCCATGATTTTATAACAATCGAATTTTAAACAAATCAAGGAATGGATTCTTTAATACCACTGATTCTAGTTCTAGTCTAAATAATTCATTAATAAATAACTCATTTAATAAGGATATAGGACAGAAAATTTTTGAAAAATCTAAACAGAGTCGTTCAACTGAATTTCTTAAACAACGTATAAGTCTGGAAATTAAGAGAGGTAATGCGATATCTGTTCTAGCAACAATTCCATACCAAAAATGTTTCAACAAAGTTTTTTATATTTTGCATTGAATTTATTTTGTTAATCTTGCATTTGCAATTCAATTCATTTTCTTAAATATTCTCTTGTAGAGCTTTGTATAACTTGTGCTTCAACGGTTTGTAGTGCATTAGGGGTACAAAATTTCAAAAATTCATACAATTTCGTTCTAGTTTTCGAATGAATGTACGGAAAGCACGCGCCGCGATTCTGCCCATTTCACCATAAATAACAATTAAATTCCAAAATAGGTGAAACCACTGCGAGTCATTTTTCGATTTTTGAAAAACTTATGTTAACCTATAACAGTGGGTGATGGATTAGTGTCACTAGATTTGTTTAAAATTCAATTGTTATAGAATCATGGCCGACTACTAAAAAGAAAATCCTAAAAAAATAGTGTCAATTCAATAAAATGGGAATAAGTCAGAAACTGTTAAAGATAGCTATAGGAACATGTATTGTCAAAATATGCCCATTTCGATTCTCTATCTCATGGAATAGTAAGAACATGGTCATTCCATTAAAAAAAACTGAGTTTTTAGTCTTTGAAGTTTCATAAATTTGGATATCCATAGGGGCGGTCGTACGCAACTTAACTTTTTTTTAAGTGCACTAAAAGAAAGCCCTATTCATTCTCTATGCACTGATAAAAATAGGTTGCCATGACTACAACCGTTTGCAAGTAATCAATTATCAAGGTACCATCTGCATCCGCCATTTTTTTTTCTTAAAGTCAAAATAACTTAAAAACCATAAATGGTAGATATCGACATATGGGTATCAAAAGAAGTGAAATTTCACGTAGAATCCAAAAAAGCAATTAAAAATAGGGGTTGCCATTTAAAATAACGAAGTTACTATCTACTTCCGGTGTTTCCGGAAGTGCGGCCATTTTGAAAATATTTTACATCGATTCGGCCTTCAGAGTAACTCCTAAGTACAAATTTTCAAAAACCTACCTATTTTACTTTCCCAGAAACTTTTAACTAAAGCTCCCAAAAAAACACCCTGTATTGAGAAGGGGAGAGGAATAAGGGACAGGCTTTGCCACGCTTAGTATAAAAATGTCGGGAACAGAGAGCGGTTGTGTGAAAATGGCGTCTAGAAAGTGTATTATTTGTGGAATTACTGAAGAAAGTGGATCAATACCGTTATTAAATGAGAATAAATTAAAGAAGTGTCATGAAATTCTGTGATTAAAAATTACATCTTTGTAACATAATTAAATAAACATTTTCATTTTATTTAGAAAAAATCTTTTACTTTTTACATGTGTAATGCATACCTATACTTTTCCTTTAAACTAATATTTATTTATTGCGTATTAACTCAATAAACTATTTGATTAAAGTAAAAAAATTATGAAACAGTATTCAGTAATCAAACCTGGGGGTGCTCGATATCGCAGGAGTATTTTGCAGCGGTATTTACGTCTGACAATTTAAATTTAAGCTTGAAATTGTGTCTTTGATAGTATTGCAAAATGTCAGGCGGAAGTAAAAAAAAATAAATTGTGGGAAAAAAATTGCAGAAGGGCAACTTTGTGCACATTTTAGGGTGATTAAGCAGCAGTATTTTCGTCTGACGATTTGAATATGAGCTCCAAATAGTCTATACTACTATATGTACAAACGTCAGACGGAGGTTAAAAAAAAATTGTTTGAAAAAAAAATTTCACTTTTAGGGGCATCTGACACCCTTTTTGCAGCAACCTTGACGTCTGACGATTTGCATACATCATTAGTGACCTTCCAACAGTTGACCTACAAATTTTCAGCCGGAGGTACAATCATTTTTTAAACAAATTTTTTTGCACCTTTGACTCGTCTGACATGTTTTTTGCAGCACTTTTGAGCAAAATCCCTGCAAATGGAACTTCTTCATAGTTCCCCCAAACTTTTCTCAAAATTATAGCCTGAGGTATTATCGTAGTACCTCCGCGGCCGCCAGCTCTCCGTCTATAAGGAAAACAGTTAACATCCTTGAATTTATTACAGATACGAATGTTTATTACTACGTAACCCGTACGAGGGCAAAAGTTTTAGCAATGTTATATTACCGAACGCTAACTATATTATTCTTATTTAATTATTCCCAGTTTGCATTCAAATTAAATTCAGGTGCAACAACCGATTTCCGAAAACACTGGAAACTATCCACCTAAAGATTTAATAATTCGTAACAAAGGTTGCGTTTCTGCATTACTAATGCCAGTTATAAAGTTTCCTTAGATTCTAAGAAACGGAAACAAGAGTTGGTTTTTCTCTCTCATTTCTTCCAAAAAATGAAATACAAATAAAAAAGAATATGAAAATTGTTTGAGAAAAATTTTTTAAGTTTTGATCATGAGGGAACACCCTGTACATAGGTATTTAAATATTTTGAAAAAAAATTAAATTCCTTTTAAAAATATTTAAAAAATACCCACTCCTGATCGCAGAACTTAAAAATCTTTAAGCGTTCCATATAAAATTCCATATTACCAAAAAAGCAGAAAATGCACAGTTTTTGGAAAGCGTTCTTAGCATATGTAATTGTATGTTCTTTCTGTATGATAAAAGAAAAAAAATTGCTTGCTAATTAATTCCAGTTTTTTTATTAACGTGACTAGACTATACAGGACCTTCATGATTGCATGTACAGGATCTTACAAGTATCTATACAAAATTTTTAATGTAAAAACGCGCAATTAAAAATACTAATCGACGTTTCCGAGGAATTGTAGATCAATCCGTCCCTTTCAGCATGAAGGGGTGTAAGCTTAGCAAAAAAATGCGCATAAAATTTAAATAAAGCTGAATTCAGTACCTATTATTTTTTAAAGAAATTAAACACACCATTAAAAATTGGTAGGAAAGTTGCAAAAGACGCGGTTTAAATAATCATCAATTAGGTCATCGGATTCAAACGCTTACTGTAATATCTTTAGATCACTACCAATTGTGCCGAAATAAAACAAGAAAACGACTCTCAAGCAGCACAGGATTGAAGCACCAATATTGAAAATGAGTACTTTCTAACAACAATTTGTGCCTACGATGAGGTCAAGATGCTCTTGGCTTTATATCAATATTTTCAAAACAAATAAAATTTCTAATTTAAACTAATTAAAACAATTTCATCAGCGTACTGCACCAGGTACCAATTCGTGTCATCGAAAATGGCCCGCTATAAAAAAATCGTCTAGTTCACTTTACGATAGACACACCTGCAACATCATTATCAAGATGTGCTACTATTTATAATCAACAACCGAAGACTTATAACGGCATGTTACAATTCCTCCTACGTACAGAAGAGGAACACCCATCAGTTTAAGTATTTTTATTGTGGGTGGGTAGCTTAGTAATGATCCCAATCTCAATCCCAGACTGATTTTTGTTAGTTTTTCATCGCCGTAAACACTAATTGCGAAATACAGGAATCAACAAACGAGCGTTGGCAAACTTTTCTAAATATAAAAGTGGCTAAAATTACACTCCTTTCATTGTCCTATTACAACATTTACTACACGAAATGAAAAATGTCTTTCGAAAAACTCGTAAAACTCGGCAATTGAAAAATTCTTTCGACAATTTTCTAAATTACCCAATTAAGGTTTTCATATACAGAGGTGTTAATTAGAATCACTAATTGCTTCTATAATCCAACACATGTCGTAATTGTTATTATTGTTGTGTTTTTACTTCTATAAAAATATCCTAGAGAAAATTGTGAGGCGCTCGTGGAAAAATTTTGTTCCTCCAAAAATATAGTTCAAATACGCAGTCAAAATGCAAACAATAAACGTTTTAAAAAATGTATTAATAATGAAGGTTTTGCGGTACGTTATTGTAGACAATTAGCATGTGGCTTATAAAGCGTCATTATATTTATAATTAGAGGAAATGACAATTTCCTTACGGAAAAAAAAGATTTAATTAAGGACATTTTCAATACCTATCTCAGTTGAACAAACTTTTCTCGTTTCTGGGGAACGCTACAGCAATTTCAAACCTACGAAAAAGGTTATAAATGTCATTTGTACTACCCCACAAACTAACAAAAATAGGGTTGGCCTTTATGGGACCCTTGTTCTTACGTTATACTTGGTGGGTTTCTTAGATTACGAGTGTTAAGAACACCATTGATTTAGTTAATCCAAAGTTTTCTTTTTAACCATATAGAGCTTTTTTTTAGTAGTAAGGGACAACACATTTTGATTATATTTCCTCCATCTGGTAGTATTCCTGCACAGCAAACTTTCAGGTAACTCAGTTCTCGCACCCTTTTAATCTCTCTATTTGCGCTAAATTAAAAAGAGCCATAACGTAATGTACCTAATAATTTTATTACCAAAAGAACCATAATAATCATGAAGTGAAGTATCTAAGTATCCGACAAACTTGACCTAATTAAGAAAAAAAATTCAATTTCTTTCTTCAACAGAAAGTTCCCCTAAAACATGCTTTGTGGGTGATTGCAAACAGAATTTCGACTGTCATGGTGACAATGTGAAATTCTCACAGTCGTAATTAAGTGATCAGTCACCTCAATGAACTGATAGAAAAGGAAATGGTATATTAGAAAATGATAATTAGCAGGTGCGACTCCTGTATTCCAAAATTCTCGGCAGTTATTAGGGAGTAATAAACTTACCGGCTCACCGAGTTTGTTTATCAACTTAAACGTGTAGTTAAATGTGATAAAAGTGCAGTACCGCACTTCCTGTAGGGGAAACGCATGAACATTTCCATTTAAAATTTGTTAATTTCGTGAGCTCCAACAAGTTGCAAAATAATTACCTAAGTGTAGGTAACCCAAAGTGATAACTTTACCGTAAGTCTAAATTGGGTGTAATATTCACCTGGAGTGTATAACGAATGCACACACAACTAAAACTAATAACCTTTGTAGTATTACTGCGCAATTATCAACGTCGAAGTTGCCGATAGATTAGAAAATCCAGAAAAAGTAGACGCAAAGGTTACTAAGGATCAAATACGCCAGCAAACACGCAAAACAGGGAAAAAAGAAAGGAAAAGATACCTACATCACGTTATACGAGGGTGATATCGATTATGTAAAAATTGGTAAACCCGTTCGTTTTTGTATAAAGGATTATGACCCCGTATAAATCGGTTAACCTTTTGAAAGGTTACTCGAAGCTGAACTTGCTTTTTAGTGCTTTTTTCGAAATTTCCAGTGCAATCTTGTTGCAAAATTCATATTTGGACAGAAATTAAGCTAGTTCAATACACTAAAACTACACCAAGAAGGCGTTGAATTTTGTTAACCATGGTTTTTGAGAACAAAATAAGTTAAAAAAAACTGATTTTTGTATCTCATACACGTAAAATATGAGACCCTTAGTTTTAAAGTACGGAAGGTCTTTGTAACCCCCGTGTTATTTTTTACAAAATTATTAAAGTGATAACTGATAATTTTTAGGGCATTATATATCATAAGCAATCTGTAGGATGTTGACGGTTGATTCTTTTCCATAAGTTACCTAAGTGGAATTTCCCTAATGGGATTTTTAAACCGACAATGAAGTCCGTCTTTTCTATGTCATGTCAATTCAATGGAACCCTACGAAAGCGTATGAACGGACAAGATAGTTCAAATTATGTAATCCCGATAAATAAGTCGGGATTATACGTATCTCGAGATGTAAGTGAGGATTAGACTTAATCCCGAGATATGTCGGGATTAGGGAATGCAATGCCGGGATCGCGGGATCCCGAAATACCGAGACCCCCAGCATTTTTGCGGGATTAATCCCGCACATAAATGGAGCGGGATCCCGCGGGATTTGCGGGACTGAGGAATTTGTTTACTTTGTTAATGAAACACATAACGGGGAAGTTATTTTTTAAATAATTGTTAAATTTTTTCGTTAAAAATGCACTATGATTTTTGAGGCACTTTAGAAGTTCACCTTTTTGTGCTTTACAGGTGAGCTTTTTTTGAGTTAGTTAGGCTGAATTAAGGTACTTTTTTGTTAAATATAGTGAGAATTAGCGATTTATTTTAATACAGAAGTTAACCACACAGAATTGCTTATTTGCCAATTTATTTAAAGTTTTGCGGGATCCCTCGGGATTAACATCTAACAATCCCGCAAATACCGTGATTGAGATTTTGCTGCAGGATTGCATTCCCTAGTCGGGATTATACTTAATCCCAAGATGTAAGTGAGGATTATACTTAATCCCGAGATATAAGTCGGAATTATACGTAATCTCGAGATGTAAGTGAGGATTAGTCTTAATCCCGAGATATAAGTCGGGATTATACTTAATCCCAAGATATAAGTGAGGATTATATAAGTATAATCCTCACTTACATCTCGAGATTACGTATAATTCCGACTTATATCTTGGGATTAAGTATAATCCTCACTTAGATCTTGGGATTAAGTATAATCCCGATTTATATCTCGGGATTAAGTATAATCCTGACTTATATCTCGGGATTACATAATTTGAACTACCTTGTCCGTTCTACGCTTTCGTACAACTGCGAATTCGGCGCGATGTACTAAAACGCTTGGGAAAAGTAATTTAGCATTTTTTTAATTTGTGGGGGATGTTGATTAACAACCTTAAATTATCTGTAATTGGTAGTCCAAGAACGTCATTCCGCCAGATTTTTTTAGAGCATTCGCGCTATGATCACCAGAGTACTACTGATACTAAAAAAGGCGGTGGCTTTAGGCTTTAATGATTTTTTTTTTGTTAAATTTACAAATTTATTTTAGAGTCATCGATAATTTATTCATTACTGAGCTAGCCGTGGTATTAATTACTTAATTACAACAAATGTACTGTTACAGTAAAATTTTTACCAGTGCCGTAGAGTGCAAAATTTATTTTCTACAAGGGCGGTTTCTAACCCCTGTAAATCTAACTAGGCCATGATACGTTAAGTCGCGTCGTCGTACTCGATCAAGACTAAATTCATTAAATGCGCTAGGATATTTCATCTCCGTTATCGCGAACGAACGTATAAAAAACTTTCGTATTAGGTTACTGCACCGTGAGTGAAATAAGGGGATTTGAACTTCGTGTTTTATTTGGAATACGTAAACCTAGATGAATATCAGTGTCCGCAATTGGAAAATAACATTAACAAAAGTTAGAAGTGTGTCGTTTAGTTCTCCTTTTTCTATAAAGACAATAAGTTTCTCGCCCTTTATTAAAGCTCATTACTGTTACGCTAGAACGTTTACAATGATAGCCTCTATAAAGTTGTCCAACAATATATGGTCGCTATAAAAATACGAGGGTTAAAGGCACGGCAAATTTCTCCCAGCAATTCCACAAAATGTTCCTCCCCCACTTTTTTTCGTTTTTCCAAAAATTATCTACACCCTATAAAACAACATGGAGTATTTGTCTCATGGGCTCAGTGTACTGAACTGTGTATATTTCTGTGGCTCGACGACGGTGTCCAAGGAGTAGTCGTTAGTACCATTCTCGGTACCAAGAAACGACGTCAAAAAAAGAGACTAAAAAATATCCATGCTGCGTTTTTTCGGAAACCAACTCATTCAAAAATACAAAAGTGGCACATGACACCTTTCGCCAAATACCTGATATACAACAAAAACCACTCATGCAACAATTCCTTTGTACTCACCAACCAATTCGAAATAGAAAACTATTTGCTTTGTTAATTAAATATGGATTTTATTTATTTCTATGACATGCATATTTCTTTAATGTTGCGCCGACATGTTTCCGTTATTACAGTAATACGCACTTAAATATTATGAAGCGAACGAAATGCATACCAGAAACCGCCGAAGTTTGAGAGCACTTTTTCGGGAAGTTAGTTTGAATGCGCACGTGGATTTGTAAACAATGGCAGGTGCCGTGGTTTTTAACGATGTTTACCCAATTTCGAATTTAAAAATATTCATGATCTAATTTGAATACTTGAAAGGTCAATTGCATACCTTTGTGAGGTGAGCGAGAAGTAGGACATTTTTATTAAAATCATCAAGCGATCCCACAATTATTTCGTCCAAACGTACGGGGCGTGCCCCAAAAATATGTAATACGCTATGCAAATTATTAACAAAACTGAGCACAAACACAATAATTATTGCTTCAAATGGAAAATTTTTAGCGTTGAAAAAATACAGACAATACCTGCCTGAATTCCGGTTGGCTATCCGCCCCTCTGAAGGTCCGAGACCAGGTAAAAAGGTATAAATTTTGTCTTTTTAATGCAGAGTGGACAGAAAAGATTTTCTCAAAAATCCTCCGTATCGATACAACCAATAATTTTCTTATTTGTAGAATATCTATACAGTGTGTTCACTTAAGTTCGCGGCATATGGAAAACTTTTTATTAATTAACATTAAGAGAAAACGTATTCTTCATAAAACGTTCTGCATGGTCTAAAACCTAAAATCATCATATTATTTGACATGGTTGCAGTTTAGGTTTCATCCATAATGTTTCATGAAGAATGCCCATTAACGGCAAATCGTGAACCGACTTGAATAAAAATGTTTAAATAATAACATTCGAAATTAAAAGTTGGTATTATACGTATACGAATTAGCCACTCGCGTGAGTGCGTCGGTTTCACTGCTTGTATTAATGCGGCCTCATTGCAGGATGTAATTGTAATGCATTCAATTCGCAGAGTAACCCATTAATTTAATAATTAAACTTGCAATAAATCAGTACCACACGTAAATTAACCAGCACCCACAGATCAATTCAAAATTAAATTATAAATACGTAAGCAAAAATCGCCATTTATTTTAATGCTCCATTGGATACGACTGCAAATTGCCTTGGAAATGACCCAAGTAAGTAATGAAATATATAATAAATAATAATAGTAAAAGCTCAAGTGTTACAAATAAATACTAATCTGTTATTAGGACTTTTTTAGACTAGTGTATACCGTACGTGTCAATTTTTTCGCTAAGTATAATTTTATTTTTATTTTATTTTATTATACCTCTCTTGTAATCGACAGTATTTTCAAGCAGCCTGTTTCGATTCTATCATACAACTGGCCGCAGTGTTAATAACGACAGTCAATAAATCTATGTTACTTTTCTTATGAAATGAAATATGTCTAAAGATTGAACCCTTTACGATATAAATAACAATAAGTGTCTGCTTGTGATCATTGGACAAATGAATATTAATCACAAATACTTATATTTATTGAAACGTATAAATCAAACTTGACATCCAACTAAGTACATTTCATTTATAAAGTGAATGGACCACTTCGTTGAATGCCCCTTTGAAAGTTTGCTTCTAATTTAGTTTCATTTAATTTTTTTGTCTTTATGATTCGCATTAACTTTTGACTACAAAGCATTCGGGTGAGGGAATTCAATATAATTCAAATCCCACCTACACCTTCTACCACTATGGTGGAGACACTATGGCTAAGAATACTGTCATACACAACTATATTGTTTTCAAATTTTGTAAATAATTGTCTGTCCGTGATTCCGGTCCAAATCTGCAATTTTGAATTACTTTGGGAAATTGCCCTGCAATCATAAAATTTTATATAACAGTTATAGGAGGTCAATCACGTCTATTTCACAGTAAAACATTAATAACCTTTATGGGATAAGGTGTTCATATAATTTCTTACATAACATGGATTGCGCAATATCTCTAATAACCACGATATATACAGGGTGGCAATTTGAAAACTTACCACCCCCTATGTCTTAGTAAATAAACGAGATATTTAAAAAAATCCGTTTCGATAATTCGGAGGGGGAATCACAATGACATAGTTGGCGACGCACCCCCTCCAACCCCCTGCGCCCCAGCCACCCCAACTTTTAAATCTTAAATAGTGACCCCCCATGTGTGATACGTCGTTGGAAAACTCTGAAAAAATTCTTTCCAATCATACCAAATAGCATTACATTTAGGTTAGTAATTTTCGTGCAAATCAAAAAATAAACTAATTTTCAAATTGCCACCCTGTATAGTAAGGTGTGAGATATTTTAAGCGATCGGGAGACAAAGAAAGGAGTTCATCTGGGAAATTGGGAAAAATTTTGGTAGACTGCGAGAATAGTCAAGATGTGCGACTGATGGAGGAAACCAGAAGAATAAATACATTAATGTAATATACCTAAAGTATACCTATGAATAAATACCACTCTATTCACTTCTAGAGCTCTCGTCTATTTCTGTGACCTACGCAATTGTCTCCAAGAATACTTATTCTCTCTTACGTAAATTCCCTAGACGAATCGCATATTCTTCTCCAAATATTACAAACATCCGGAATACTTGCCCTTTAAATAATAGGATGGTCTCGAACAATGTATATCCGGAAGAGTACGTAAACTTATTGAATTTTCGCCCTCTTCGGAATTCTACTTCGTCGAGCAAAATTTCCTGACAGAAGACCGAACCTAAGAAAACTCTGTAAGGGTTAGACTTTTCTGAACGTGGAGCAATTTCCATGTGCCAAAATGTTTCGGTGGCATACAATTTTCCGCAACCGAATTTTGTAGGGGCGAGTTTCCGGCGGCAAATTTAATGTAACTCACATCGTATACTACGGAGATATGAGCAAATTTCCTTTAGCAATGGTGAATATGCCTACGAATGATTCGCCGCCGAAAAATACGCCACCAGAATGTTTTCCGTGGAAAATCTCCCACGCCGAAATACTGTCGGACGAGGAACTTGCTTCAGGTTCAGAAACTGATGAAGTGATTCAAGGGAAATATCAATATCATCCCCTCGGGATCAAACCTATTCAATATTTATACAAATCCCTGTCTAAAAATGGTAGGTAGTAGGTACCCTCTTAGAGCTGATATTTCATTTTATCGTTAAATATACCGGGCGATCTAGAATAATTGAAGACAGTTAAATTAGGCGCTTAGAATTTTTTTGGGTTTGTTACTTAAGGCTGTTATGGCGTTGGTTACCGTCTTCGCACTTTGTCATGTCGAACTGTGTTTGAATTAAATTGTTTAAGAGACCTTTTTGGTCAATTTTTCGTTCGTAACGTAGTTGTCCTTACTGATGTTTTAAGTTTATGTAATTTTCCCCGTGCACCTAGTTCTAAGGTTAGATTTGTTTAATATGTAACTACTCGTTCTACCATTTACGCAACCATAGAATGTTAGCCCTTAATTTTAAAGCTAGAAGATGACGGTAACGTCGAAACTAGTCGCAACTATTTATTCCACAATTTAATCAATAAATTTAGACGCATGGGGAAGGTTTTGAGTTTTTAATTCCACCCTAATTTCTTCGATGTCCACCCCATTTTGAGTTCAAGAAAACATTGATACCCTCAATTCTTAAAAATATTGCATTGGCAGCTGGACAAAATTCGGGAAAAAAAATGAAAAACCATTTTACAGACATTGTGTAACGGTAGCACCGAAACTGCGGTGCACACGTTTATGGCCGTGAACCTTCAGAAGAGCTTGAACTCAGTTAATTCGCCGTTTTAATTGCCGCATCAGAACGAGCCAATTAGAAATCTTGAAAATTATCACTTAGTGAGGCTCTCTCCTACTCGTAATAATACAGGGCGACAATCCGGAACCGGATGTTTTTAGAACGCATAGTACGAAGCTTATGGAGATTAGAGTGGGGCAATTGCGACGTTACACAATCTTAGGATGGGTAGTAAAGACTCTAAAAACAATAGGTGGTGTAATGAAAAAAAAGCAACAAGGTCCAAAAAGAACGGTAACTCCTGAAAATGTAGAGCGAGTGAGAGAAGCGGCCATCAGAAGTCCTACACGGTCTGCCCGAACACACACACACACACAAATCGGGAATCGTTTAAGAAAAACTTTGTATAAGGACTTAAAATTTCACCCCTACAAATTACAGGATTTCAAAAAACGCGAATTGTTTTGGAGGATAACTTAGATCTGCATCTTCTAATGAGCAACAAAGCTTACTTTCGCTTACACGGAGCAGGTAATAAACATAATTTTAGGGCCTGGGCTCCTGAAATATCGATGAAAATATCTATATCCTGAAAAAATCCCAGTAAGTACGGTGTATCGTTAGTTCAACTGCCATTACTTGTCCCTATTTTGAAGAGGCTGGCCATTTTTATTTATTTATTTATTACCCCTCTCTAGTTCTGGGCCTTCAACGCCCAATTACAGTGTGATCCGCATAATACCATACCGTTACCGTTAATTCTAATCGCTATGTTCAGATAATCCAAATTTTTTTGGTGCCAGAACTACACTAAAAAATAAACTCAAGGAATATGTGTGGTTTAAGAAAGATGGCCCTCGAGCTTTTTAACATCACTTTATGCATAACTCAAGCGAGGGAAAATTAAACAGACGTTAAAACACACCGACGGGAATTTCTTCAAATCGTATTTTTTCCGTCTGTCCATCTGTCCCTAGCCCGATAATTCTGGAACGAAAGGTTCTAGAGCGTTAGAAGCTGACTAAATATGCATCATTAATTTTTAGGAATTTACCTGAAATTTTACCACAATATTTGAAATAATAAAATAGGAACATGTCCAGTTGGCCGAAAAGGTTTCGTAAAAGAAGAAAAAATATTAAAGAAAACACCTTCAACTCGCGGAATAAGGGGTATAATAAGAAATAAGAAGTCACACAATTGCCTAAAAATATAAAATACTATCACAATTTTGGCGTTAAGCAGGAAACGGAAAATTTCCTTAATTTCGAAGCCTAAACTGCTTAATTGAATGTGGTGCTATATAAATCGCAAATATTCTTAATAGCTTATAAGGTCAATTACCAGTTAATAATTCGGAAGACAAAACTGTTAGCGTAGGTTAGAGTTTAAGTGGACCAACGATCTTGACTGGTTAATTAAAGGATTACGTCCATGTTCATGTTGCAAGTAAACAACGGGTCTTAAAATCGGGTCTTGTTTAAACGTTACAGTACCTATACCTAAAATTCATTCACTATAAAACACCTACGGTATAGTAAAACGCCCAAGGGTATATGTCAGTGTGTTCGTCGTTTCATTAATATTAATAACGATCTCTTCAATGTTTATAAAATAACGGCACGTCCACCATGCCCATATTTAATTATTCTGCTTCAACTTATAATTATGGTTTTTGCCAGAAATTTAGTGGTTCTTTGTAATAAAACGTCATATTATAGTGGTTTGCAGAATTAAATCGCTCTTACTAACAATTTTAAAGAATAAGGTCCTTGGGCGTAATTAATTTTTTTGGAATTTCCAAAATTGAAAAAAAGATTTTCACGTTTAGGTTTATGCTTTACTATGTACTATTTTATAAATCCAGATTGGACTTTATGGTTTGTTTTTTGAATAAAACACATTATTAGTAGATTATATACTTTATCTGGAGTGATTGAACCAATTTTTATTATTATAATTATTTTCTAAATAACCCTCTTATTAATTGTATTTCAAGGAACTTTAAATTTTTAGGGTTTTAGTGTTGTCCTATTTTTCTCGTGGTTTTTGGGTTAAGTACAAGCTTAAGCATCATATGCAATGTCAATGTTATCAATCAGAACAACATGTACTTTCACAGATGAGTGGAGTTGTGGAAAAAGAAGACATTGTTATCAAGGTCAGGTCATGTCATTTTTAGCTACCCCCCATTGAGGTGGAGGAGGACCTTTCTCCCTAGCACCACAATTTGCCATTGTTTCATCCCGAAAAACTCAAACTGACGACATCAAGATTCTAACATGCCCTTTCTTCTGAAACAACCGCCTGCATTATAAAGCCTTGTCCAGTTTAGGTTACTAACACATATACCTATTGTCAATTATTCTCGCAATTATCCATCTTAATTAATTTCGGAACAACATCCGGCCATGTTTGTAATATATCTAAACCTTGTACTTTAATTGAACGTGAGACTATACCAGAAAATGATATCTAATTTCAATTCATACGAATAAGGAATCTATATCAGATGGCAACGTGTCAGCCATATAACGCCATAACATTTTCATGGAGATTGTATGATTAGAATACTAGTTTTCCTCTGCAGCCACTTTCACATTAACAATAAAGAAATTAAATGAAAATATTGATCATTGCAGGTAGATAAAAATTTCTCTTCTTTCACATACAGCATAGATGTTAGATACGTGATAATTTAAAGACACTATAAAAAAGAAACTAAACGCGACAGAAATTGGCCGATTTCCGTCAAAATTAGTTAAATAAACTACCGATTTAAAAAATCTCTACTTTTATGATACCATCAAGGTTAAATAAATGGGCAATAAATTAATAAACTTGTCCAAAATTACGAAGCTTCCTAAAATAGCACAAATAATAAAAGAGAGAGACCCGGTTATAAAAACTGGACTAAAGCAAGCAATGACCAAAAAATATAAGAGATTATGTAATACCCATCCATAACGACTGAAAACTTAGTTTATTATGATTCTATTTTCGTCATTGCTTTTTGGATATATAGACCATCGCCGTTCATTCACTGTTGGCATAGATTCTAATTAAAACTTATAAACAGTTTAATTAAACGAAGAAATTAGAGAATTGCGTAGGGGAAAAAAGGCTCCTCGTAAATCAACGCAAGCAATTTTCCAGCCGACAACGGATCAAATTTTAATCACGGTCAATTTTAATGCAAAATCAATTTTTTTATTACATTAGCCTTGATTTGTAGTACGTTTCGATACCGGAATCTTGTTATCTCGCCTTTCTAATCAGTATATTTCTAAGCGTTTAATGCCAAGTTGTTTGCTTGCTACGGAAATATTCCCGTACTTGAATTTCACGTACTTTTCGGAGCAATTACACCACTCGAGCGATGTAATGATTTTATGTACAGGTGAAGGTTTTGGCAATTTGTACTACCTTGAACCTCGCACACACAGTAATGATATTTCATTAAAATACGAATCGAGGTCGTTTACATTTTTGATTAGAACTCCGCCAACTTCTCCATTGATTTGACCCTGTTTTATCAATTTCAAAAGGCGCAAGGACACAATTTCAAACTGAAAATGCCTGAACGAATTTTCATTTTGTCTCAGTTCAGGCAACCCAACCCAGAAACTTGCGAAAACGGAAGCAAAAATTCTGCGTTACTATGGTAAGGATTAGCATCCCTCTTGTTGCTGTGGCGCACTGGTAAATCAATTGAGTGCGGTCGTCTATCAAGATCAATAATCGAGAACTGGGTTTACAACCCCCTCGTTAGGATTTACAACTTGTAAATATAGGCGATTTGCACAAATTAATTGACGTCTTTAACTTTCTTCATTTATTATCTTAACATTAGATTAGTTTTCTAATGCAAAGGTGCCTTTTTTAAATCACTTTTCTCATTTAATAAGCAATACCGTTTTGTTTTACGTTATCAAATCTAAGAGGAATATGATCGCCTATATCGGTTCAGTAAACCATCAAACGTTTGACGACTAGGGCATTCCTAAAAAGGATGTGTATGTAGGTACACAAGGAAGAAGCTAATCCTTGGGCCTATTTTATAACTAAAATGATCAAAGTCCTCGTGTGAGATCGAAGGGACTTCAGCGCATTTTTGTGTGACAGATCAGTGTTTTATTAGCCAATATTGACTCCACCATCAATAAGATCTTGCCGAAAGCTACCACGTTCACTTTGTCGGTACCATTTTCTCACTTACCGTGCACTCGCAATTCGCGTTTGAAGTTTTGACTCCACCATCAGTAAAATCCTTTGGGGGTTACCATATTCCCTTTGTCGACACCCACTTCTGATCACCCGCAACAATTAGGATTTGAAGTTTCGACTCCACCATCAGTAAGATCTCGTCGGGGGTTACCACATTCCCTTTGTCGATACACAGTTCCGACGTCCCGTTCATTCGTAATTCACATTTTGGTAGATTTCGCTAAAATCCCGGCATAAAATCGTATTCAACTTTTGGGTACTTCACATAGCTCGACCTTCTATTAGTGACACGAGAAAGAGAGACCGCGATTCGCGCTGTAAGAAACTTTTGGGCGCCCAAAGTCGACTACCCCTCGAAGCGCGCCGCGCAAAAGGTGGTTTATTTCGCCCCTAGGAAAAAAAAACAAAATTCCGCCACGCAGGAGTTGTGCGCGTTGACAAGATCTTCCCGACGACACCAATTTGAAAACAATCGGAGAAAAACTGTAGAAGAAGATAGATAAAAACTGAAAAATCTCCAGGTTAGTATAATACGCTCGGGGATGACGTCCAGATGTCGTCGTCTCCAAATCTTGTAGCCCCATCCCTAACGTTCTTAATTACACAGCCCCGATAGTTACATGTACACTCCTTGTCTTTTTACAAGCATTTTTCTACGGGCGCGCATTTACTGCCAGCCAGCCAGCCAGCCAGCCAGCCAAAGTGAGATTAAAAGCTACTTTTTACAAAAAAAAATTTTTGCAAAAATGCGCTAAAAAGCTCATATATAAAAGGGTGTTGTAATTTCACAATTTTTTAAGTTTTTTCTTTATATCTCCGACACTTTTTGAGATATTTAGCTAAAATTGATTATTGATGCCCAGTTGCAACAACAAAATTAAGCCTTGCTTAAAGTTAAGTCAAACTTAAAATCTATGGCAACGATTATTAAGACAATCGTTGCTATGGCATTTAAGTTATGCTTATTTTAAGCGATACTTAATTTTGACGATGCAATTGGCCATGATTGTGACAGTGGCAGTGAGAATCTACAGAGTGATGTTTTTTCAGGGGTCATATTTTGCTGATAATTTTAGTTTAATTAGAAATATTTAGCTTGTATAGAGAATGACTATAAATTAATCTTGCATCACCACATTATCCAGCCAGAATCCTACATCACAAACAATTTTTTGGTGTACTAAAATTCCAAGTCTTTTTATATATTAAATATTTTGTGCTCTTATAGCTTTGAATTACTCAAATGGTGTAATGGAACTCCAAATTCACACCTACACTCGAATTTTAAATGTTGCAAATTGTGTTCCCATTTTGTTCAGGCCTCGAAGCTGTAAAAATGGCAAATCTTCTGGTACCTTAGTGCCCATCTTGCACGATCCTCGATCACCGATACTCAATTGGAGTTTTTCTAATTCAAATCTTATTTCCTAGGTACACATTTTGTACCTATTTTTCTATATTTTAATGTTGCCATTTTTCTTTTCGTCTTTCAACATTCGCATCCTTGTCCTAACAGACTATGCTATGCTATTTGAAGGTTGATTGGTTCCAGACGCCATTTTGGTTTCAGATTTTGCACGTTTGATTGTCCGCATCTTGCTGAGAAAAGAAACTGAATTTTGTTTGTTTTTTCCGAGGTTTTTACAATTAGATCAAGTAATTGAAGTTTATCAAGACAAGATACTTCACACTAAAAATGCCATGTACTTTTGCTGGTAAGTGCAAAATCATGAAAATGATCACAAACAAGATCTGTATGGGACCTCACTCAAAAAATAAGGTGTGTGCGCCCCCATTTTTACTAAGTTGGATAGTAGGTAGTTGTCACTCACAGTTTCGCGATAATTTATTTGAATACAAGAACAATACCATCGCCAATTATAACCTTCCGAGACGAATGTAATGCAAAGATGATTAAATAGAACGGATAAAAGATATCAAAGGAAGTACGCATTATGCTTTTAACAACGTTAAGGATGAGAATAAGTTATACAATTTATTGTTTTATGTTTAATACCTTAGATAATTGAAGGTGGCTTCCGTAATTGGGAATGTAAATTGCAAGTTTGTGTCAACATTGAACTGGAATCGGGGACTATTTTCTCCGTTTCTCATTACCATAATTGATAATTTTAACATTTTCATGAATGAGTGAGTATTTGAAGTGGCAGACAGGCAATCAACGGTAGCAATTTTAAAGATATAAAAAACATCACCTTCGTGTGGCCGTGAACACTAAAATTAACACTAATTTGTGAAAGTACCAAGTTCAATGAAATGATCTATTTTAACATTACCTACGTCCATTCTAAGAACGGGTAAAATTCAAAATATTATTTTTTAACCTTTCAAAACGGGAAAACGCATCGTTTCGTGAGTAGGTAAGACTAATTATAGGTTTGGAGAGGCTGAAAGTAGAGTCAAAGTGTACTGCTACTACTCAATAAAAAACGGCTCCTTTGATGTGGATCAGAATCCATCTTGCCTGTAAAACAGGGTTGAGATGTTAAACCTCTGACCCGGTATACTTATTCTAAAAACCGCAGATTATTCCACAATCATTATACAGACACTTTTGTATAACACGTTTTTCCATAAGAAAATAGAATCATGCTAAAACTGACAACTTTTTAATTTGCCCTCGTATCCCTTAAGTAGCGAAAATTTTGATTGTACCGTTTAAGTTAAGTTTCTTGTTTATTTTCGTTGACACAGAAGGATGAAATTATCCCATTTGGATAAGTTTTAGCGTACGCCCTTTCTCATTTTGCAGAAATTTTCCAAAAATTCCTACCCCAAGTTGTTGCGGAAAAAAATTCGAATCGACAAGATTTCGCAAATTTCGAGATTCACACAAAACATTTCAGACGTTCAGTTTATTTCATCTTTCTCAAACAGCAATTTCAAAAAATGGCTCAATTAGCTCGCATTTTTTTAAGAATATGGCGTATAGGACAGAAAATCGGGTAATATAGGAAAACATCTAAAGAATGTAAAACTCGATTATAAGTACTTAACTCATATCCTTGTGTTGTTTTCGATATTTTGAAAAATAAACCATCTTTGAAAAAATGAATACGGCAACCGCGCAATAAAAAAAATCCTCAATTCGTTTTTTCAAAATATCGAAGTACATTAAATTATGTTTTTCTATTTCGGTGTCACAATGATGATTTTGTACAACTGTTTTCGGCCGAAAACAGTTGTACAAAGACAGTGATTATAGTCGTTTTTTTTGGTAACTCATCTCTTAAGTTGGCAATTACTAGTTAGTACAATAGGTACTTCGTTGGATACTTCCATGTTTGAACTTCAAAATGTCAGTTTTACTACGCTGCCAACCTAAAACTTAACGGCATAAAAAGTGTTCCCAACATAAAACATGTTAGTTCTAATGTTCCCTATAGTTTCTGATAATGATTTTTTTAATTAAATTAAAGCACCGAAATAGAAAAAATAGTATGAAAAACGCGTGTTACAATGCTTTATTGTAATACTCCTATCTTGCGGACACTCGTGGCTACGCTTCGCGTCGCCACTCGTGCCACAAGATAGTCGTATTACAATAGGTCGCATTGTAACACTTGTCTTACAATATACTATTTTAGCTAGGTCCTATTGTACACGTTTTTTTTAAGTTGTGCTTTTTCAAATTAAACACATAGGTTTTTATTATACCATGCATATAAGGTAACAGAGCATATAACAATTTTTGCGGTGGCTTTTTTTTAACAAAAAATTCTGAACTCAATGGTATTAAAAATAGATACGTCCCATTTGAAAAAGCAAACAAGATCTTCCTCCTGAACTATCAAGACAACATGTATACTATAGAAAATTAGAAATCAAATGCTAAATTCTGATTTAGCATACCTTTTCCGGTTTCCCGAATTGAAAATAATAAATGAGGATATGTGCAGACTACAGACACAACTTTGCTCTAATTTAATGACCTAGAGGAAAAAATATTTCGATAGAAGAAAATTAGCATTGAAATCCCTAAGGTGCGTAAACCGTTTCTACACCCTGTATATGCAGATTTCTAAAACCACACAGATATCCCCCAGACAATCCGAGGCAGTCCAAGGATATCCTGTGGATTTCCGGGGATGTTCAAAGATGTCTGGTGGATCTCCATGGATTGACCCACTAAAGACCGATTCTACAATGCAGGTATACACGGTGTCCATTTTTCGAGTGCTACTATGGGCATCTCGCTTATCTTAAGAGATAGAAATTTGGTTAAATGAGGGCAAAGTTGCGAATTTTCGTGCTGAATAATATAATCTAAAAAGAAATTTATAATATCTTCAATAGTTTTGAAAATATCGCAAAAAAAGAAAATTTCTGATTTTCATGGTAAACTAATTGTACTAGACATTTATAATTAACACAGACACTTTTTAATGGAGATTTCGAATATGGTATCCCGTTTTTAATAACTTTCAAAATAACGGAGAAACGCGTGGCAACTTTAGTTTTTTTATGGGCGCCGTTTTGGATTTGCACATTTTGAGATTACGTCTTTTTTTCTCTTTACCACAGTATATCACACATGGTGGTTCAGTATCACATTTTTTCTAAAAATACAATTTTCATTTTCTGCGAAGAGTGCTTTGCAAAAACAAAACGTTCTTTTGTTATGAACAAAATGTTGACTTATTTCAAGCAGTGCCATTTACGTTTGTGCTACTTTTATTGCTAAAACATTATTTATTGTTATGTATTTTGTTCTAATTTGAATTATAATTTTCTTGCAAAACAAAGGTTCAATTCTGTTCAGATGAAAATTGAATTTTCTCAACACAACTAGTTCCCTGCCAACGCTGCAACCAGACAGATGGATCAAACTGTCAAACTTTTGTTCACAATAAAAGAACGTTTTGTTTTTCCAAAGCACTCTTCCCAAAAAATTAAAAATTGTGTTTTTAGAAAAAATGTGATACTGAACCACCATGTGTGATATATTGTTGTAAAGACAAAAAAATCAAAATCAAAATGTCAAATTTAAAAATGGCGCCCATAAGAAAGACGTAAGTTGCCACGTGTTTCTCTGTCATCTTAAAAGTTAGTAAGCTCTTGGGTCTACGATGGTAGCGATAATCAGATATGTCCCAAAATGTATATAGGTACACGCTACGACCACGTGTAAGGGTAGTTGTATAAGAATGGGAGGTTACACATTTTTTTTATAAAAAAAGCGACACGTCATAATTGTCGTTTTGTCATGACTCCGTTGACATGGATTTCAAAAAGTCTTCCAAAATCAACAACACTGACTTGATGCTACGTGAGAACATTTTTTTCGAGATTTTTTGGATAACGGCTCGCGTGAAACAGCCTGTATATGTATAACCATCACATAGGTTTGTAGGTTTTAGCGAAAACTAAAGAAATATTCGTAGACCACTAAATGTTAAAAGTAGAAAAGTTTTTTATTTCCAAACGTTACAAAATTACTGTTGTTTATTATTCTCCTTGGTTACCTCATCACTCTGGTTACTTCGTTATTTCGTTACCGCCACAGGTTAAAAAAAACGTACAATCGAGCAAGTGATTTATGGTACTGCTCAGTCCTGCCAATATACTACCAGGTCCTAACTGGTACTGCCCGGTTGTGCGAGTGTACTACCAGGTCCTGCGTGTGCACTACCTAAAATTTGTACAGGGTGTTCCAAATTGCTCGTTTTCGATGTTTTTCGGGGATATTTAAGGAAGTACAAGAGGTATTTAGTGATGCGGTTGGTTCTCGGAGCTACTTTTCAAAGCTGCCTAGATTGATGATGCCAACTTTGACGTATGGCTATCAACTATATATTCCAGGGCCTACTTTCCACATTTTCAAGACTGAATACCTTTTTTCCATATTTACTTACATATTTCTTTCTACTTTTTTTATATTCCTACAAATAACTATCTGATAAAGCAAAAACTTTTTATTGCATTTTTAGACTTTTGCGCTGTTGCCACGGTCGCGCAAGTAATACGTCAAAAATGACATCAGCAATCTAGATAGCTTTGAAAAGTAACTACGAGAAGTGCAAACCGCATCACTCCATCTCTTTTAGTTCTCAAAATATCCCCGAAAAACATCGAAAATAAGCAATTTAAAACACACTGTACACGTAGCAATGAAATATCCCCCAGAAAACGTCTTACATCTTACATCTAAAATTGAGCGGAAAAAGTTGTTACAGATCAAGCGGAGAAATACATTTTTCAGTACGTAGAATTAGAATTATTGAATTAAAAAAAGTCAAAAGTTATGATTAAATCAAGTGGCAAAGAACCTGTCACACAGTGATCGGGAAAATCCATTTTATGTAATAGATTTTGACCTGTAAAATGCAAACAGAGACTTCTATTGCAAAAGTTGTGCATAAAAAAACAGTCTTTTTGTAAAATCGAGCAGTAGCAGATAAAATGATCAACTGGGAAGGTAGTTAACTCCGTGGGACTCAAATATCCACAGTAAATGATCATGAATGAAAAACGGTTCGTCTGCCTTCAAAACCGAGCGTGAGAGAAGTCTTCACAGACTGGAAAAAGCTAAAGGATTTTGACATGTACAATCCGGGTTAAAAAAGTCTTCCCCGAGATCTTCCCTCGGAAATCAATCGAAACAGTTTTCTGTGGAATTCAAAAGTTTTTTCTTACAGATTATTAGTAGGCAGAATTCCAGAAAAGTCAAAATGTGTACTAAACAGGCGGGTAATTGTCACTTGGTCCTTAAGTTCTTAGTCAATGCCTTGTGAAAGTGAAGGTGCATCCCAAAGAATGTTTGTCATTAAGTCTATTAAACCATGAGCCGATATATTAAAGAAACTGGGTAATTATCCTTCTAGGTTCCCAAGGGTAGTTGTTTGTTCAAAAAAAAGTGTCGCACTCGCAAAGGCCAGGAATGAGTTAGAAATTCATTTCTCAAACAGATCATTAGTCCCACAATCCAAGCAATTTAAAAAACATTATCACACAATTTAGGAAATAAAAAACTGTTCCCATGAAATTTAAAGGTAGTTTATAGTTCTTCAATCTGCAATACCACAAATTAATCTTGTGTGCTTTTGCCATTTTTAACTGAACGAAGTAGTTTAACAATCATTTATACCACGACATCCTTAATTTTCTCGATTAACTTCAAATTACGGCACCCACCGATGCATGAGACAAACATATTCAAAAATACTACTCTTTGATGGTGCTTTGCTTCTTGAAGATCTCATCAGCGTCAATTGCCATAAATTGGCGCAATCTTTTCATAATTTAAAAACAAATAAACAACATGTTATTGTTTACAGAAGCGGCTTTCTACAAGAAGACTTGCACACAATTTTCTAATAATAAGTAGTTTATAACAGAAGTCGAGTTAAATTATTAACCAGGTGACTTGTTTTACAGGCGCATTTTTATTAAATAGAAAACTTGATAGATTCTAGATTACATCATGTTTATTTATTACATAAAACACTCCTTTTCGGATCAAGTACTGTATGTGTATATAAATCCATTTAATCCTTTTTGGTAAATCGAGATGTCATCCTCACATCATCGACTTAATTGAGGAATTAATTTATTACACCTACGAGGCATTTAACATTTTTTACGCTTTTCGAACCAATGGACGAGTACTCCGTCCCGTCCTATTTTCGGCGGAAATTTCAAACTCACCGATAATTAATATATTCCTCATAAAGTAGCACGTAAACCAAAAATTACGAAACAATACACATTTTAGATTCACACATCGCGTACGCAGCCAACGGAAAACTAAGCATGGTGAACACGTTCTAAAAGTTTAATATTACGTCGTCGTTTCGTAACAAATTTACCATACGTCAGTTATTCAAACGGCAAGAGAGATGGAGAACGCTAATTATTGTAAAATTAGAACTGGTTACATTCAACTTTGTTTATCAATAGCGTACCACTAATTCAATTACGCTCCGATAACATAGATTTTTAGGTAGCTAAAAGATTTGAACTACGGTCTCTGGTGCTAATTTCGGCCTGGGGGTCGCGGAGGACCTATTGTCCGTTTTTAACATTCAATTTTGTATATTTTGTAATTACAGCAGTTGGCAATCACGCATTTATACAAACAATGTAAAGTACAATCGCGGTAACGGTTCTTTGTGTTATTAAAGTTTTGTAATTGCATACATAAATCAATTACAAGTACACTATCACTTTTGTTATACTGTTAAAATAATGAGAAAACGGTTGATAACTATGTCAAGCGGGTACCGTTCGTTAAAGACTTCCGTTCGTCAAGATCCCCTAGTTTTTTGTGGCAACTGTCGGAATAAAATGCGAAAAAAAAACGTTTAGGTAATGTCCGTAAAAACGGAAATACCTACAGGACAAGTTTAGGTACTCCTTCAAACATGGTAACAAAAACAAAAGAAAAATGATACATTTTGAGTTTGGACCTACCCCTTACCCCATGAGAGCTAATCGACACAATAAGGCCCTTCAATCACCATTAGATATTCAGGAGTACATTGGCCAATGCCGGCGTCTTGTAAATGATTTGATATTTCTGAAGACTCTTTAGCTTTACTCTTTACGCGAAAGACGAAGAATGGGTTCATTTATTTACTTTTATTTCTAATTCCCATCTTGAAAAATCGAATCGTTTATATCCCCTGGGGCCCTAAATAAGAAAAACGTAAAACATACACTTATTTATTATACAAGGCGGACATTTTGTCTGTAACACTAGACCTTCAATTTTGGTAATTTTACTAGTTTAACCTAGCGAAAGAAGGTGCTTTCAATTAAAAAAGTGACCCTCTTGGTGCTGTAGACGCACGCCGTTGTTAATCATTTTTAGGCATTCATACATTTTTAATGATTTTTGATACAATAAAATGCATTAACATAACTAATAAAAGAGTAACGTTTTTTGGTTTTTAACCTTCGCTCAAGTTTTACCTTCACTCAAAAGTTTTTGAATATTTTTTTAAGTACTTATCCTTCTTTCTTTTGAATTACGTTTTACGTTTATCTACCTGGAAAACTACGACGAACTGTTGACAAATGTACGCTGTGGATGAGTTTCTACATTACCGGCTGAGAACAGCTGACTCTAGTAGTAGAGAGTAGCGCCACTTTTATGCAAGGACAATCGTAGTCGATCAAAATGTTGTTTTTGCTAGCGTAAAGTCATTCGAATTATTGATTATTGTTGAGTACTAATTACAGTGTCAAACGTTAGCATTGCTATTTCGCAATATTTTGTGCCGCGCTATTGACTACCCCTTTTATATGTTTGTTGTGTTGTTTTCTGTTACAGAAAAGGCTGAGCGCGCCCTTCTGAATTGAGACGGTCGCTACGACCAGACTTCAAAGGTAATTTTGTTTATTTGGTCGGCTCCTTGAATTAACGTTTGATTACTTATTGGTTTTCGATACCATCGAATTGAAATTCCTACATTTGCTTGAAATTCACTTACCGACCACGCAATAGCACAAATAATAAAGATAATAACCAGATCATAAGTTAAGGCTATAAACCATTGTTTAGTAACGAGAAGTCTATAACCTTGCATACAAAATCTCTGGCAGAAACTGTCCGGATTTTGGCTCAACAGCTAACTTTATAATTACATCGCGATTGTTGAATAAAATATTAAACAATGGTATAATTATGATATAGATTTATAGCATTTTTTAAAAAATACAGCTTATACCTGCACGAAATCCGTTCGTCTGTCCGTCTGTGGGTTTGAGATCTTAGCTCCCAGGCCCTGAAAAAAAAGCTTTAATTAATAGGTGTTAATTTGTAGGCCAGATGAAAAGAAAGAGTTTTACAGCAGAAATGCACAACTTTAGTTATTAACGAGCTCCTAAGCGAGTTCAAGATTTTGGACTTTCAGTCCGTCCGCCCGTCTGTGTATGTACATGATGTACATTCGAACGGTCAACCAATAAGATTCGCGATTGGTCAATAGGGAGTTTCCGTAATGCGGCTTTTAGCGCCTAAGTAATTAAATTTGGCGTTCGGGATAACCGAGCTTAAGAATTTAATCTAGTTCCAAGCGACGTTTAGTGCACATAATATTCAATGAAGTTCTGCAAATTTATCATTTTGCCCCAGTGAAAAAGTGAAGTTCCCATGGATGTTAGTTTTCGCTAGCCTTAGCGTGTAGTTACCACGCACTTTAGTTTGCCACAAATGCGATCGCAGTAAGAATTAACGTGATACAAAATTATCTCAAAGAATACATATTTTCAAATTACCGGGTAGAAAGTTAAAAGCTCGCATTTGTAATTCAATTAGATAATAACATTTATAATTATAAATTAAGTGCTAATCAACAAATTCCATAAACATTAAATTAGAAAGAAAGATACTCTAATATCCCGTCTAAAAGTGAAATTGCGATAAAGAAAACAATCAGATTATATTTACGTGAATGTTTGTGCCGCTAATGTTAAACTCAGGGTTAAATTAATCGGGGTGAAAAGTTTACTAAAGGGATTTCCCGCACATTAAACCTCACATTCAAGAAACAAACCCTTAAAAGCGAGTTTATGCTAGTGCTCGTTTCTTTTTACCAACCCAAAATTTGTACTGACCAGAAGGATCAAGTAACAGAGCATTAAAATAGTTCAATGGAATCAAAATTAGGATTATATGATGAGTCATTTTTTTTGTGGTATTTAATGTAACAGGTGAATTCCGTAAATATATTATTATTATTATTATTTGAAAATAAAAGTACAAGTGCACGACTTTTTGGGAGGGGTACCTACCCAACTAGCATGGGGCACGAACATGAGATTGGTATATGTGTTAATGTTTCCTTTTTTATGAAATAAAATTAAAAAATTAAGTATCGACTAAAATAGATCGTTCGTTTTGTCAATAATATGTAGGTGTAGTGCGCATGTAACTGGAACACCCTCAGTATCACCTCATTCGGATTTTGAAATATGTCCACTGACATAATAAAATTTAGAAATGGGTGGGAAACGGTGTTACCTTATTAACTAATTAATTTACACGATGCTATAATTTGTAGATAGTTACATGTCAATACTCCCATGTTTTTAAACCTGAGAAATTATTATGAATACAAAATACATTATTCCTTCAACCAAGCTTGACGTTTGCTAGGATAATGAGGATGCATGTCAAAGCATAATCAATTTCACTTCCGGCCGTATAGGATGTCTACCTTATAAAAAGGTTTTGTAATCATCTTAAACTTGCATTATTACCTATAAATGCCTTCGATACAGCGTTTCATACCTCATATAATTTAATTAGATACGTTGAAAGAGTTTTACTTGCCATAAGAACGTGATCGTAAAATTTTTGAATACAAGCTTTTTTATGTTGCCATAATTTGTCTTCCGTCAATAATTCCGAGTTCAGAAAAGATACTCGTATAGAAATGGGCGACCACAGAAATATTGTTCATGGGTTGCATTGTGACCAACATTACATAACTAAATTTAATTTTTTGGTGGATTTTCTCGTTCACTAAATTTAATAAACATCAACATTTATAGTTTTCAATTTAGTCGTTTGTCCAGCCGATTACAGGGTATCATATTCTAGATGCGGCTAAATAAAGCCGAAATGGATAGCATATAGATTTTTTAGTTGCTTTTACTTCATCAGATCCTTTTGACACTTCGGATTCTTCAGCTCATTCAAATTTTTCGTCCTTCTGCTCCTTCAGATGTTTTTCAGTTTCGCTGGCTTATCCTCATTCTTAAGATATTCTTAAATCCTTTGAATTCTTTAATTTCTTTAAAATTGTTTACCCCGTTCCGTGGTATGAAATAATTAAATATTAAGAATACTAGTAAAAAGGTATTTAGCCTTCATAGTACCACTCCAAATATATTATTTTACATATTACCTACCCTCTTCTTCAACACGAAAATAGCAACACTATTCCCAACGGTATATGATACGTACATTTTGTAAGAATTTCTTCTTTTAAATTAGTGCAAATTAGTTCAGGTCATTATTAAGCATGGCTTTTGGTGTGGCTTAATTTATAATGGACATATGTTCAAATTACTTTTGGAACGTGAATTTCAAAAACTGATAAATAATATCCTTTGCTTCTAATCTCTCTATTTGAGGTAAATTAGAAAGAACCGTTCTTGATATTTTCGCAGCGACTAATTAATTTTTAGTAAAAGAGCGTAAACCCATAACCTAATCTAATTAATAAGCTTATTACCAAAAGAACAATATTAATCATGAAGTGAAGTATCCATTTTGACAAAAAATAGCTTGATCTAATTTAATAAAAAAAAACAAAATTCAATTTCTTTTTCCAGAAAGTCCAGATTTACAAAAACAGCATTCAATACTGTAAAGAGTTCGAAAAATCATCAAACTCAACTAATTATAATTTACAAATTGATCTTAGATTTTAATAGGTCACTTAAAATTATAGGTCGTTAACTCATCACAAATCAGCAGAAAAAGGAAAACAAACGACGATATAAAATGTTCGCCCTAGTTTATCTACAATTTATGTTTCACGCCGAACGGTGCTTGGCGTCGCGCTTCTGTCCGTATAGATTTTTCTGGAAAAACACGCTTATTATTTATATACGTCATTCAGATATAAAGTGTTCCAGAAAAAGGTCATATACACATTCCTCTTGATGTGAAACGACTAGACGAAGAAAAATAAAACATAAAAATAAGCACAAACATTTTCAGCGATGTTCAACGTAATTGGAAAAGACGTTATTCCCTGTAACAACTCAACTCGGTCCTATTATAACAAATTTCTCTGAAATGGTTTTGTTAAATCAAACGGTTTTTGTAATATTCCCCCTTGCTATTTGAGTCTCTGGAGACATTTTTACATTATTGCTACCAATTCTGATAAAAGTACATTCAACGGAACGCTTTTGTTCGAATGGGATGCGAGATGCGACAAATTGAAACCAAAGTTTGTGGGTTTATTTTAAATCCCGTACTGAAAAACAAGATAGAGTTCAATCGTTGGTATTTTTTTGTTTTCACTTTGTAAAAAATTGTTAATTGAGAAAACGTTGGTTTGTTTATCACGTGTTCGCTTTAGTTCATTTGCGACTTACACCTCTGGCGGGTTAAATAAGAATTTCTTGTAAGAAACCATGGGTCAACCGTATTTTGTTTCTCTGAAATGATAGTTTTATTATAAAACGTCATGTGTGAAGGGGTTAGGGTTTTATCGTACAGAACGACAGCCATTTTAGTATACTCGTAGAGGTTAAAGAAGCAAGGAAAGTTCTGGAAGTTAAAAAAAAATACCGACGTATAGGAAATTTATAAAAGGAAAGGTGACATGCAGAACAAAACCGCACACGCCCTGAAGGACAAGGAAAGCAAGGAAAGTACAGAAAACGCACTAAAGAAATGAAGACTAGAACAACTGAAACAGGCAGAGCGCTTGGTTCGTAAGTCACCGAAAGCTACACCATAAGATCCAGGCGGGTTGGATCACTTGGAAGAGAATGTCAGAAGTATTATGAGACATGAAAGTAGAGAATGGTTGAAATAAACATGATTTTCTTATACCTACCCGATTCAGACTGGGATTTAAACCCCCAAATCCTCTCTCTAATTCGGCCTAGAGATCTAAAGTGAGTACGTAATCTTGGGAGCTCACTGTCACTTTTTGCAACAATTTTAGACCGACACAATTTGATAGAACCTTTGGTTTGGTATACTTATGCAGGTATGAATTTTGCTAAGACCATGACATATAAAACCATGTAACTGTCTACTCTTAAAACTGCATTAAATGCGGGTGTCCTAAAAACGTGCCCCGAAAACAAGTCTAATGACATAATGTGCAAAACACTTTAACGAGTGTACGTAAATGACTTATTTCACGTATACATCTCAATCCCTGATAATCGTCTCACCTGAAACGGAGACTGCAAAGCAAATTTTCATCAGTGAAACCATTTCGTCATTTCCTCATGTTTGCGAATAGTACGCATGAAAGCGTCCAAATGATTCAATTTAATCACGGCATTGTGAACGAAATAAAAGGACATATTTACCCACGGCTTGCATTTCACTCACTAACCACCACCCGATTTACCTATTTAAATCAGTCTGTCAAAGTTCCGGAATACAATCACGTTTGGAAGGTTTCATCCAACCAACAGTATTCCATTCGTATCAAATGTCCGCACCTACCACGATTCGTTCATTTTTGTTCCCTTGAACCGTGCGGTTGAAATGCAGAAAAAAAAGGATAAATATAGTGGAGACGTAATAAAATCTATATAGGTATAATTTTGTCGTGACGTGACCGCACGAAGACATTCTCTTCATTAACAGTCGGGTACGCTAAGTGCATTAAATTTATACGTTTATTGTGTAGATCAAGGAGAAGGAAAATTGCAATTCCCTTTTAAATTGTTTGTCTCGTCCTTAAAAAATATGCTTCCAAAAACGGATATTTTGTTTTTTAATGTTTTCCATGATTGAAATCCATGATGCTATTTATAGGTGCAAAGGAAGAGCCTTTTTCAAATTCCATAATCTTGTATAATAGATACATAGACAATTAAAACCAAATGCAGGTACGAAAATTAAAGTATTCTATGGCAGCTTGAATTTGGACTTTTCCATACCATTGACTATAGGGTGCTCACAAGTATCTACCATGTATCGTGTAGATTTTCATTTCGTAGACAAAACTACAACACTTGGTTTGCTCACGTATAGGTGAAAGCCTCAAGATATACCCAGAACGGCATTTAAGTAAACGGAAAGTGAACAATTAGTTTTTTTTAGTTGACATAGGTAACACATCCGTCACGCAGGATGCGATTTAATTGCAGAATGCCCGAAAGCAATTTTGATTCCAATTATCTCCCAATTACTCATAATAAAAATCGTTACCCAACACTTTACAGAGACCAATTACACGACAACCAGTTAAAGTTTCACTCAACGGTTAAAGCTTATATAAACAGATACATACAAAAACTAATGATATAACTACGCTGAAGCTGTCTAAAGTCTTTTTGGAATTGAAGACTGTGGGGAAAATTTCGAAGGTAACGAAACGTTGAGGGTTGTTATCGTTCTTACTGCCCAAGAAAACTTCTTCACGGGTTGCAAATTTTTAACTAGCACAGAATTTAGTAAATACAATCATGCATTTCACAGATAACCCTATTGATCTTTTACAAAAAAGGAAAGTTTCGTTCCTATACCCTATACTTACATTCTTAGTAATGCGAAAAGGTAAAGCTTTTATTTAGATGTCCCAAGCTAATATTTCGCACGCTTCCAGCAAAAATAACACACTAAGTCTCTCGGCGAACACGCGAGTGCTTTTATTATTGGGAATAAATGTCGCGTTTAATGCCCAAACGTGAATGCCCTGACGAATGGGGACCGTACTGGTCGCCTACAATACCAAAACGCGAATGGCCCGGAAAATTTAACTCAATCTACAAATAGGCCCTTACGGACAAGTGTAATGGAGATGTCAGGTAGCGCTTGAATGAGTGTCAAATCTATTTTAAAATTTTAAAAAAAGTTAATTTATATTGTAAAGTAAATTTAATTACGTGATTTATTTCATTTACAATTAATTGACAATACATTTATAACAGTTTTAAAATGAATTGGTTTATAACAGTTAAAGTATTATTCATCACTCACACATGCACGATTTATATCAGCTCGAACTATTTATTACTTCGGCGTTGAAATTGGAACTGAACTGAAACGCAATTCGATTTGCTTATGTAGCAAACGCACCCTCTTTCTCGAAACTTCCGAACGCTCCCGAATATTCTAGAATGTATGCCGAAAATATGATTTTTTAAACAAAAGCCTTTCCTGCAAAATCGGACGAAGATTCAGAAAGGAATTTTCTTATTTTAGGGCGGTGTGGGGTCATTCAAAATTTAACCACTTTCAACTACATTAAAAGATATCAAATGCCTCCCCCCTCCGAAGAGTTACCACAGATTGATTGAGAAAGGTCTGAAGAACCAACAAACCAATGCTGATAAAACATTGCTTGCAAAATCAGTCGAAAAAGGCCTTAATCGATTGGGGAAATAATTGTCTTAATCGATTTTGTCTGTAGCATAAACAAAAAGTTATTTATGTCACAATCCAATAACTTCTTTATAAAATTATAGCTCGATTTGGAATTTATATGAACAAATATCAAAATATGCATGCATTTATATACGATAAAATGCAGGCATTTTTTAACGATAAAATGCAGGCATTTTTTAATATATGCATTTAAAATTAACTGTATGTAAAAATATGCCGTTGTCATAAAAAATAAAATAGAAATTTCATTAATGCAAAGCATAGGCAAAGGTAAATTTACGAAGATTGTCAGTAAATATGAATTTGTATATTCCAAAACTTATTTCAGTGTCACCCGATGTTATAGGGGCGTATTTAAAAATAATTCAAATAAATCATAGAATTATGAAACTGCTATTTCATTTGAATTTTTCAGGTAACTGATACAATAGATATGTACATAATAATCCCAACCATCTTTACCTACGGCCACCTATGACAGATTGTAAAAATCCGATACAACTGAATACCGAACGATGTAACTTTTTGCCCCGATAGCCTACGTAGCTGAAAATATCGACCTTGCTTACATCCTTAAGAGCAATGGACACAGTTGGTTTATTTTAATTGAATTTGCTGTCTCAGTGTATATTTCTCCTTTTGGAATTGTATGTAACTGCGTAATTTTTTCTTGTTTGAGTTTTATCGCTTTTGAAAATTATTCAATTTGGATAGGGTGCTTGAAGTAGACACATCTGATCAAATTTACAACCATTTAATTGGGTGCTTAAAGTGGATATTCGAACACACATTCGATCACAAACACACCTACACGCAAATCATTTATTGTTTCTGGATTTATTGTATTCACCCTACATTTTAGAAATCCCCATAAGAATAAAACCGAGTGGTGCACGATCCGGAATGTTTATTTTAAAATTAGCTTCAAAAAAGGTGAAACTCGAAGGGTTGCAATTAAAAAATTTTGGGGTTATCACCCTCTGAAAAAACACCAGACCATCTTATAGCTCCGTCCCGGGACTTTTGGGAAATCCTGAGGACGCATGGGTATAGGGAACATTTAAATTGATTGTAGTTGAAACGGTTTTAAGGGTGGTTTCTTCCAAGTTAGATCTGGCGTTGAAATTAGGGTTGCACGATTTTTTCAGTTTTCAGTGAGTTTTATGTAGTGCAAAAATTAAATGATTTATTAAAATTCAACCCAGTTTTTAAATGTGTTTGAATTTTCTTTTAATTTTATTGTTTCAAATATTAACAAAATAGGGATTAGGACGTTATTTTACAACAGGAGAATTCTACTCTACATGATTTTTCTTATATTAACCCAGCTCGAAAAGGCAATTGGGTCTGTTGAGGGCCCATAACAAGAGAGGGACAATAAACAAATTATATTACATTGTCAAATTTTAGAGCAAAATTCAAATTAAGGAAAATAGTTGGGAAAAAAATTGAAAAAAAAGTTTTTTTTTGTTAGTTATGTCAAAGCAATTTATCGTATCAAAAATCATTAAAAATGTGTATCTAAATCTATGTGCTTCAAAATTGTTTACAGTGGCGTGCGTCTACGAAACTAAGGTCGCTTTTGTAATGGAAAGGGCTATTTTTCATGAGGTACTATTAAAGAATGAACCTTTTTTAATATAACATAAAAAACATGATCAAACTAGTAAAATTGTAAAAATAATTTTAATAATTTGTAATAAAAGCTAGTAGTTGCCACTAAAAAAATATGCCCCCCCTTGACCATTAAGAAGTACCCCACTGACCAGAAATTTAAAGTACGTAGACTGGTAGCAAATAATCTCGCAAATATAATTTCAAGTTCAGAAAATGCGTATGTATAAACAAATATTACGGGATTGCAAGTACGCCATATTACAATACAACCTAGGGCCGCCAGGGAATTACTTAAGAACAATGAAACCTTTCTCCATCGCGATTTAATTGTATTTGTTCTTCATGGCCTTAAAATAATCGAATCAACCAGCTCCTATAATTATAGAATACAATAAAAGCAAAATAAATTATAAGACGCTGGTAGGCATGTTGATTTAGGTATATAAATATCTTGCAAGAAGCATTTTTTTCTACTTCCTAATAATTTACATTCTATTCGCATTCATCATTTATTTATAAAATAGGTAAGTATATAAGAACACAATCAACGCAACTCTTCCGTGAAATATAAAAATATTTTATGTTGGTTTTTTTAAATGTTTATTCTGGTTTCAGGACACCTGTTATAATCGTGTATGTAAGAGGACAGTAGGTGGTACACCAAATATGGTATAGGAACCCGGACAGGTGCAGAAACGTACAAATATTAAACTTAACAATTATTATTGGCGAGATTAATTCCCTTTGATGCAGTCGATTTTTGGTAAAAAAGGAAGGTTATACACTGCCTTTTTTTGAGGTTTGAAAAAAAAATTGTCTCAGATCGACCCGGAAAAAAATTTTTCTTATAGAATGTGGCCTGTAGAATCCATAAATTCAGACAGTTCCAACATTGGGCTACTAGTTTAAAAGTTACAGCCCTTTGAATTTTCTTTCGAAATTGGTTTCTAGTCTATAACTTTTGATTGAGAACTCTGATCGAATAAGTACGAATTGTTTTGGATTCTACGCACCAAAATTAATAAGAAAAAGTGTTTTCTCGAGAAATTTTGGAGAAGTCGATTTTTGGTAAAAAAGGAAGGTTATACACTGCCTTTTTTGAGGTTTGAACAAAAAATTGCCTCAGATCGACCCGGAAAAATAATTTTCTTATTGAATGTGGCCCGTAGAATCCATAATTTCAAACAGTTCCAACATTGGGCTACTAGTTCAAAAGTTACAGCCCTTTGAATTTTCTTTCGAAATTGGTTTCTAGTCTATAACTTTTGATTGAGAAGTCTGATCGAAAAAGTACGAATTGATTTGGATTCTACGCACACAAATTAATAAGAAAAAGTGTTTTCCCGAGAAATTTTGGTGTAGTCGATTTTTGGTAAAAAAGGAAGGTTATACATTGCCTTTTTTTGAGCCCCGAAAAAAAAATTGTCTCAGATCGACCCGGAAAAAAAATTTTCTTATAGAATGTGGCCTGTAGAATCGATAACTTCAAACAGTTCCAAGATTGGGCTACTAGTTCAAAAGTTACAGCCCTTTGAATTTTCTTTCGAAATTGGTTTCTAGTCTATAACTTTTGATTGAGAAGTTAAGTATTCAAATACTATGCGAAGTATTCGAATACTAAATATTTGTGAAAGTATTTGAGTTACAAATACAAATACTGCTTCCATAAAAGTATTTAATTACAAAGTATTTGAATACTTTAAAGGATTTGAATACTAAAAAGTATTTACAAAATCGAATACTGCCCAACTCTGTCTCAAAGAAAAAAATCAAGCTGCAATCCGCCAAGATAACTAACTGAGAGAAGACGTCGAAGACTAGGACCCAGAAACACCAGTCGGAAAACATGCCTAAGAAAACCAATTGAAGGTCATCATAAGTAATTACAAGGACCCAAAACCCGATGCTGCCGACACAAATCACCGGACAGCGATTCTCCAATTCTCACCGAAAAAGAAAACAGATCATTGACACCCCAATCCCAATAGATTTTGAAAGGGGAACAACGCACCCCTCTTGAAACCCTGCGCATCCGCAGTATTCTGGTAACGGTGGACTACTTGGGAAAAGGAGGAGATGCAGTGCCTCAAAGTTATAAACCTTCCCACACCGGTAAACCAAACTCAAGAGTTGTCACCAGGACGCAGTGGATAATAGAGAACATCTCAAAACCTGCAGAGTATCCTTCAGAGGCATTGAGAAACCAAAGACAGCCGAAGATGAAAGCACAAAGGAAACTATTAAAACTAGAACTATTAAAAAAAGATAAACCATCAACATTTTAAACGTTAGCTGTGATTTGTTTACGGATGTTGAAACCGACAACATATTTCTCATATTCAATGTTTGATAACCTTTGCCTACCAGTCACCCATCTTTACATCACACATGAGAATCTGTCTGTTATTTTGAAATTTGTACTCGTTTTAAATTAGGGGACGCTTTGATCTCGCGTAGCTTTCGAAAGAATAAATTTTCTTTACCATTACGGCATTACTATCGTTAACTAACGCGTAACGCAATTTATCAGATTAAAGCAACTTGATGTTATGTAAAGGTTTCATTCGATACTTTTTCCTTTAAATTAGGCGCATTTCACGTCGAAAATTTGAAGCTAAACAACCCGAGGGAAGATAAATGCCTTAGCCTTGAGCTGAGAAGCGTAGTTGCGGGAGATTTATGTCATTTTTTCAAATTACTTCATCCATTTTACTTTTTATGTCCCTTTCGTAAGCCGCTAATTGAAATAGCGAGCTACTTAATTAAATTTAAGTGATTTTGTAGTGTATTTAAAGATTTAACCTTCCGTCAATTAAAAAAACCTTCGTTAATTGTTACAGTTTATTGTGTGGGGTGCTCTAATGTAATATAGACGAATTTAGGTGCATTGGAGCGTCGTAATGAAATTTAAATGATTCCGATCTTATTGGCCATAAGCAAAATGCGATTAAAGTTAATAGGACTGCTCTGAAAATACGAAAATCACAAAATGCCTTTTCTATTTTTAGAAGAAAAAAATGAGCCAAGAAATCTCAAAGCAAAGTTATCCTGACCTCCCTAAAACTTTACTAGTATTTCGTGGTGCAATCTCAAAATCCGTATTCTGAGCACATACGAGAATGATAAATATAAGGGGATAGCCAAACATTATGTGAGGTTCACCAAAGAGTCTCATCGCAAACTTCTTTTGCAGGATTTTTAGTACCTACTTTATAATTCTGCGCTAGAGAGAAATCTCACTAGATCTCGATCCCTTTAACGATTCAGAAATAAGTGTCATGCTCAATGACGATTAATTTTACTGACCCGCGCCCAAAGTTCATTTCAAGTGCTTTCAAAATTTGGATAAATGACCTTTTTGCAATTTTGAGTTTGATTCTGACCATTATGTCTGCTTGAAATCAGAAATTTCAAGTCGGAATTGAATTATTTTTGTTGTGCCTAAGTGCGGAAGAGATAAATTTCATTAAAGAGCTAGTTTGGTTTGAGGTGTTTTGGTTTGTGGCCAGAAGTTCAAGGGTCACAGCAATACATATCCTAAATTTGAACAAAATCCGTCGAGCCATTGGCCCGTATGAATAAAAGTAAGCATATGCTTATACTTGAAAATTCAAAGTAAATACTCGTAAGTGCTCCTTCGCACTGGGCGACTTTGCAGCGCTGCTAAGCAGAAGGACAGGATGCAGTGCAGCGCTGTTAAAGAGACCAATATGAAGGGGCACTTACGAGTATTTACTTTGAATTTTGTAAGTATAAGCATTTGCTTACTTTTATTCATACGGGCCATGAATAAAAGTAAGCAAATGCTTATACTTGCAAAATTCAAAGTAAATACTTGTAACTGCCCCTTCATACTGGTCTGTTTAGCATGGTTTAGCAGCGCTGCACTGCGTCCTGTCCTTCTGCTTAGAAGCGCTGCTAAGTCGCCCAGTGCGAAGGAGCACTTACGAGTATTTACTTTGAATTTTGCAAGTATAAGCATTTGCTTACTTTTATTCATACGGGCCATTATCTCGGAAAATACATACATACAGACGGACAAAAATTTATTGTTTAAAAGGTGCTTAAAATGATCTAAAACGTCGACATTTGATGAAATTTTAACATGTCCAAAAAACAGTGATCACAATAACCACCAGGTCGCGCTAGGAAGCTAAAAATGCGTTCTTGTTGTGCGTCCGTAAGTCCCGACCGCTATGTCGCTATCTGATCTTTATCGTGCCCTACTTTATTCGCTATTTCGTTGGTAATGATGTCGGGGCTTGCGCCACTAACGAAAAATCTCCTTTTTTCACTCCTCACTTTTGCCCTTATAAATCATATACGCTTGTCGCGTTTTGATCCTTGCCAATATACCTACTCCAACATGAAGCCTACTCAGTTTTAGCGATCATTTTAGACCAGAGCTTCGTCGGTTTATGTAATAAACAAACATTTAAAGAAAACTCAATCGTATTAACCATTGGTCCTTCTTATTTCTAGAATCTCAATAAGATTATTTAACAACAAATCAAGACAAATTCTCATGTCACGTCGGAGCAGACGAGCAGAGCTCAAAAATGTATATGAAATATGACAGAATGAGCGAAATTGAAGGAAGTTCTGAAAGGATATAAGGACATTTTAGAGGGATTGATGAAATTCTCGAAACTTATAACCAAAATTGTAAGAAAATACGAGGGAATACAAAGAAATATAAAGGAATGACTTTTTAGGAAGTTAGGAGAAACTAGGTTAAAAGAACTATGGCGAAATTTAGTGGCAATTTTTAGGCAAAGGGGAAAATTTCTGTAGCCTAAAATGTGCAATCCCCAAACCCCTCCTGAAGGCGGTTTCCAAGACTCTGAAAAGCGTCCACAAGGAATCTAGACAAACTCTTGGCGGGAGTATCAAAACATCACGGAGCGATATGTTTAATATCGTTGTACAATGTCGAAAACGTTTTCTTGAATTTTTGCAGCTGCTACATCATTAAAAATGTAACAAATAAAATATTATTATATTTATCGTTGTTTACTTTCTTGGTAGATGATTAATGGGTTTTTTTACACATAAACATTTAAAGGTCGCCTGGCCTACGTTTTCCCTTTGTAGGTACCTTCCTCCAACATTTTCGAGGTATTCACAATTATGTTTTTACACCCCCAGTAGATCTTTCCGCCCTTTGAGAGTACCCTCCCCCGACACTCAGTTCAGCACACTGAAAGTTTTGACATCTCGTTCAGACGTTCCACTTGCCCTTTATGAGTATCCTCTTCCGACACTTCGTTAAAAATATTCGCTTCAATTTCACCAATAGATACGTCTCGTCCAGACGATTCATTTTGCCTTTCCCTCCGGCAAACCGTTTTTGGGATATAAGGAATTATACCCGATCACGATTAGGGGTCGAGTAGCAGGACTATGATTGGTAGAAATTAATTCAATTTGTTGAGACCTTAGAATACTATGAAAGATAAAATCAACTTCTACCCCCCTCCCCCTCCACCCGCCTCCATTAACTGATCTCGAAAAAAAGTCGCGCAGAAAGTTATAGTTTGTAGAAACCAATTCATTTCGATGAGACCTTTCATAAGAAGACTATGAAGGGTGGAATGTATGTTCACCCCCTCCACCTCTTTTCAAAAGTTTTACTTGGCTAAAGGCATACGTATGCAAAATCTGACACCAACAGCATCTCAACAAATAATTCTTGGAAAGGGGGGGGGGGGAGCTTTTCTTTAAGACAGCGAAGTTTGATGAGCGTTTGGCACAAATTCAAGGTATACAGGGTGGTGACTTGCGGAACGCATCATAGGGATTTCAATGTTAAATTCATAACATGCGTTTATTGGCTCCCCAAATTATTTGACAGCAAAAATGTATTATATGTATTATTTTGTAATCAACCGTATTAGTTTTCAATTTTTTGCATAATAAAGACGGAAAATTGGAAAAATAAAACCCCCCATCTTTTTCAATAATCTATGATTCCATGGAATTTTATAATACAAAAACTACGCCAATATCTGTCATGCCGTGGAATGTCTGCTATAAAACAAATCAAATTCTATCAAAAAGTATTATATTTAGAACAGCGAATTCAACATAAAGAAAGACCAAATTACTAAAAACCGTTTTCTAATATAACAATTTACAATTAATGTTCAAATAAATCACCATTAACTGCAATACAGTAACCAAGTCGATCATAAAATCCATTTCGAACTGCTGCCAATTGATAATTGGATATCTTTTTGTTTTAGAAAATTCCATGGCATTCCAGATTATTGAAAAAGATGGGGGTTTTATTTTTCCAATTTTCCGTCTTTATATGAAAAAGATTGAAAACTAATACGGTTGATTGGCGTAAAAAATTTTTTTCTACAAAAAACTTTAATACATTTTTGCTCTAAAATAATTTGGGTAGCCAATAATCGCACGTTATGAATTTTACATTGAAATCCCTATCATGCGTTACGCAAGTCACCACCCTTTATAGGCTACTTATTGCAAAACACTTCAGGACTTCGAAGAAAAAAGATGCCCCGAACAAGGGCATTGAATTTAGTGGCCGAAAGTGGATCAGAAACACTCCCTTGGCATTGAATAAAAAGTGTTCCTGATCCCCTTTCGGCCACTAAATTCAATGCCCTTGCCCCGAAACCGAGCCCGAAACTATATCTTTTTCCTTCGACCACTTCTCTTCCCACCACTTTCTTCGCCTTTTCGCCTTCCAACTTCGACACCACCCACTATTTATCAATACATACATTAAATTGAGCGCATCAGCAGTTAGCCATCTTCTAATTCTCATCGCTCTTCTGTTAAGGTCATCGGAAAAGTCCCTCTTCCTTGTCTTTCAGGGAAACTTTGTTGCATTAATAAAAGGTGCCGACCCCTATACTTTCGGTATCTCTTAAACGACTTAAACGGGGCCAGAAACACTCCCTTGCCATTGAAAAAAAATTTTTCTGGTCCCCTTTCGGCTACCTTTTTGCTTTTTCAAGCACATTTTATAGATTATTCGTCAGATTTGCTTTCGGAGAGCATGGAAAAATGAGCATGGCGCCGATAGAAATAGGCGATTTACCTCCCCACGTGGCCCTTGGGCTAGTTTTTGCGGGAATCACAACGAGACTGAGCGTGGGAAGGAATTTGCAAATTCCTGGTGGCAATTGAAAAACGTAATGGTCTTTTCTGCCACTGAAAGGCGTTTCATATACGAAACCAGGTGTCAAATTCTTGACAGAATAGCTTCCTAGCTGAAACCAAAAATTGCCAACATATGTACGCACTTACAGACGGGAAAAATTTATTCTTTAAAAGTTGCTTAAAATGATCTAAAACGTCAATTTTTACGCATGCATTTTGTTTGCTTTTATTAGAGGGACCTACCATCTAAATTTCGTTAAAATTGTTCCATAAATAAGAAAGTTGCATTTCTGCGCATGCGCAACACGATTTTTGCGCATGAATTTTGTTTGCTTTTATTAAAGGGACTTACCATAGAAATTTCGTTTAAATTGCTTCAGAAACAAGATCGTTGCGTTTTGCACATATGCAACACAATTTTTTGACTTTGACAATTTTTTTCTCCGTTTTTTGATAATATAACCCGGCCCAATTTTTTGTAGGTTGTACACAGGAAAATAAGGTCTTCCAAATAATAGAATAAAAATTTTAGGTTGCTATTTGAAAAAAAAAGTTCGATGCCGTTACGGCGCTCCAAAATTTTTTTTCAAAAATCCGGCCCGTTATTTTTCTGTTCGGTATGCCTAAAACATATATACAAAATTTCAACAAAATCCGTCGAGCCGTTTTCTCAGAAAATTGCCAACAAACGTACGTACGTACGTACGTACGTACATACAGACGGAAAAAAATTTTATTCTTTAAAAGTTGCTTAAAATGGTCTAAAACGTCGACATTTGATGAAATTTTGAAATGTTCAAAAAACGGCTCTCGCAATAGCTACCTAGCACATGCTAGGAAGCTAAAAATTTACGTAAGAACATTCGGCAATTAAAAAAGTGGTCATTTTTGGTATAGCGCCCTTGTTGACGTCAGGGACACATTTCTGATGAGTGTGCGGCAATGGAAATGACTCGTGATTCCTGTCACTTTATGAAAATGTTGTAATGAGCCTCAAACGAAGCAGGAAGCTATGTTGCCAAATGTCAATCATAGATGTTAAGATTCTAATCCAGTTTAATTAATTATAGTCGTTGAGTGAAAAGTAATGTTGAAATAATAGTTATCCGCATTATACATTAAATTTCAAACGATATACATTCAATGCGCCTAGACTGCACAGATGCCCTTCTATACTGCATCAAACGAATCACAAAGAGGCCATCACGGCATAAATGACATAAAACTGCGCTAATTAAATGAACAACAAGAAGAAAAATCATTTTTTCAATTGTCATATTCTGTGAGTTTGTATGTGGGCGTCCCAACCCTCTGTACACTATAATAAGCAAATATATATTAAGCTCCCTTTGTTTCAGAGTGGAGATTAGGTAAGCGTAGGGATAAACTAACAAGGGATCGTTATGTGCAATTTCCATCAAACCTAAGACGGTTGTAAAATAATATTCTATATCAAATGCTGTGATTTTTGTTTATCAAATGAAATGGACAACAATTATTAACTTTATTATCAAATTTCATTATATTTAACGAAAGCCATCACTGACCTATCCTCCTAAACTCAATAGTAAAGTAAAACTCCATGATTCCTATAACATTTAAATACCATATAACTTTGAAAAATTGGCTAGTGTGAGAGGATGGTTGGTAGCTTCATAAATTTCAAATTGAATTATTGCACTTTACTAGCTGGGTACCTATCTACTAGTAAAGGAATTTTAACAGAGACAGTTATTAACTTTTATCATACATTCCGTTGTTTATCTAATCTGCCGGTAAACAAATCCCAATCAAATAACAATGAAGATACGCGATTAGCAGGTTTAAACTAACATTATGATTAGAAGGGTAAGTAAGACCTAATTATGTAAAACGTTCAACGAATTCCCGCAATGCGGGTGTAAAATTGCCCCTATTATAACCGAGCGATGCATATCAAGCCGTTCTTACCTTCGACATTTTTTCCTATAGGTACGCAATATTTAAAACAAAATATTCACAAGCACATTGCAACGTTAATTCACAAAACACAAATGGCACAAATCGATAAGGAATACAACCCGGTAGTGATATAATTCTCCCGCTACGAAAATGGACGAATCATGTAAAAATGCGCACGCATTGCAATTGAAATAAGTACTGTGTGTTTGTCTTACTACGACGATAATTATAAGTACCTACCCAACAACATTTATGGTATAAATATTTAGAAATGGGGAGATAATGTATTGCACTCCATAAATGTAGGTAATTAATCCGTTATACAACATAAAGTTTATAGATATGACTTGGCGTGAAAGTGCGTTTGAAAGATTTCATTTCTTTTTATTGCTTTTTAATTGTGGATCATTTTGGTGCATGGCGCACAAGTACTAGTATAGGAAAGAGACCAAGCTATAATCATTACAGTGGCAGTAAAACTAAGCCATGAAGATACATTGTATCTATAATGTGTCACTGACACTGTTCCAGTAAGATTTGTAACAATTTGCGAAATTATTTCACAAACATTTTTCCTCAATTTGTAAGAAATAGGAAACCACTATAAGTACATTGTATGTATATTTATGATCCTTTCATTTAAATTGACTATTTTGAGCAAATCCCAATCCTATCTGTTACGCCTGCATAAATCCAAAGTCAAAGCTCGAACCCTTACTGCAATCAGTGGCACACATTTTTTAATCAAAAGTTATATTAAACTATGTCGATCCATGTTGGAAGAAAATGTTTTCCTCCGAATAAGAATTCTTGATATCCCATTTAGAACCAACGAATTTTGATTTTTTTTGCACGGTAGGTACATAGAATAACGAAGGACACAGTCCAGCCGATATTCTTACTATAAAGGGTTGAAATGTGGAGAAGATTGCGGAGGAGCATCATTTGCTCCAACAACTGCGAAAATCAGAATTGTTACCGGAAAATCGTGTTAATTTCACTTTCACCATTTTGATATGTATTCAAGTCATTTTAGAATAATTGTATAAGGATGCGCTCATGTTGTCATGGAGAAGTTTTGTAATTTTTTAATTTGGCAATCGTAAAAAAAGTTATTAACAAGCGAATTAACAGCGAATACATAACAATTTGGCAACGAGTCGGGTCAATAAATATTGATGTGATGTCAAAGCGTTGATGTTGCCGTCATCATTCTATACGAGTAACGTGCTTGTCAAGATTACTTAGTGTTAGTACGTTGGGTCCAAGAGCAGTAACAAAAAGGTCATTTAAATCATAGCGTTAATAGACTCCATAGAACAGTCTAAAGGTGGAAACGGAGAAGAGTTTAAAGGGTACATGATGGATAGAATGGAACATTTGTTTACTGTAGATATCGTTAACGAAGACAAGAAATCTACAACATATTCAAAAACTTATTTCCAGCGAGGACCGTAGTCAATTACCATTTGTGGAATTAAACAGATCTCTTGAAGACTACTACAGTCCGGTAAAATGATTGATTTAAAATGACAAACTAGGTTTATTTATAAAGAATTTGTTCTAAAGGCGATCGATTTCGGGAATATACCCATCATCAGGCCGTGCTGAAATAAATGTACGACTTATTTATTTCAGCACGGCCTGATGATGGGTATATTCCCGAAATCGATCGCCTTTCGAAAAAATTCTTTATAAATAAACCTAGTTTGTCATTTGAAATCAATTATTTTATCAGTCAACAAACTATATAAAAAATGGAGACCTTCATTCAACGAATCCTGAAAAGGCTTTTCAGCAGGAGATAGCTATAGGTTCTGAACCTGGTTACAGCCCTTTGAATTTTCTTTCGAAATTGGTTTTTAGTCTATAACTTTTGATTGAGAAGTCTAATCGAAAAAGTACGAATCGTTTTGGATTCTACGCACCAAAATTAATAAGAAAAAGTGTTTTCCCGAGAAATTTTGGTGTAGTCCATTTTTGGTAAAAAAGGAAGGTTATACACTTGTCTCAGATCAACCGGAAAAAAACATTTTCTTATAGAATATGTCCTGTAGATTCCATAATTTCAAACAGTTCCAAGATTGGGCTACTAGATCAAAAATTACAGTCGGACGAGGCTAAATTAAAATGTTCTTGTAAAGGTAATGTCGCACGTTGCGACATCTCATTGGAACTGGTTCAACTTTTACAAGAATTAAATTTGGAAAAGTATAGGGATTACCAAAGAGATGGCGCAAATGTTCCAATTGCGTACACAATAGACAATTCCAGATACTGGATCATTGAAGTACATTATACATTTGCTCTACAAATCCTACATGAAATTGCACATTTTCAACTGCCCTTTAAGGAAAATTGAGTCGGACGTGGCTATTAAGTGCATACATTAAAATGATCTTGTGAAGGTACTGTCGTACGCGGCGACATCTCATTGGAACTGGTTCAACTATTACAAGAATTAAATTTGGAAAAGTATAGGGATTACCAAAGAGATGGGGCAAATGTACCAATTGCATACACAAAAGGCAATTCCAGATACTGGATCATTGAAGTACATTTGCTCTACAAATCCTACATGAAATTGTACATTATCAACTGCCCTTTAAGGAAATGGCCTGTAGATTCCATAATTTCAAACAGTTCCAAGATTGGGGTACTAGATCAAAATTTATAGCCCTTTGAATTTTCTTTCGAAATTGGTTTTAGTCCATAACTTGTGATTGAGAAGTCTAATTGAAAAAGAAGGAACCGATTTGGATTCTACGCACCAAAATTAATAAGAAAAAGTGTTTTCCCGAGAAATTGTGGTGTAGTCGATTTTTGGTAAAAAAAAGGAAGGTAATACACTGCCTTTTTTTGAGGCCAAAAAAAATGGTCTCAGATCGACCGGATAAAAACATTTTCTTATAGAATATGGCCTGTAGATTCCATAATTTCAAACAGTTCCAAGATTGGGCTACTAGATCAAAAGTTACAGCCCTTTGAATTTTCTTTCGAAATTGGTTTAGTCCATAACTTTTGATTGAAAAGTCTAATCGAAAAAGTACGATTCGATTTGGATTCTACGCACCCAAATTAATAAGAAAAAGTGTTTTCCCGAGAAATTTTGGTGTAGTCGATTATTGAAGTACAATTGCTCTACAAATCCTACATGAAATTGAACATTTTCAACTGCCCTTTAAGAAAAATTGAGTCGGACGAATTAAAATGTTCTTGTAAAGGTAGTGTCGTACGTTGCGACATCTCATTGGAACTAGTTCAACTATTACAAGAATTAAATTTGGAAAAGTATAGGGATTACCAAAGAGATGGCGCAAATGTTCCAATTGCGTCATAGATATATAAATACATAGATACAGCCATACCCCAACATAGTTCAAAAGGACGTACCATCTATTACCATCACTTTCGGCACATTAATTACGTATAGCGCTATCCTTTATAGAGGTACCCTGAGCATGGAAGGCAAGATTCGCATTATTTATTATAACTGTCAATCAAATTGTTAGCACAAATCACACAGAAAATTATCAAATTTGAGACTTTACAACATAAATAAACCGCCTTTTTATTTATTTAAATTGCATAGCAGCAAAGAAATGTTACATTTAAAATGGAAGATGTTATTTAGAAAGCTGGCAAATGAAGAATTTGAAAAAATTACAGCTGACAACTGGAAGAAAGTGTGTGAACATGTGGAAAGTGATTAATTTAAAAGAGAAGTTATATTGGTTGATGTTTCTGAAGTTGACAGTGATGATTCGGATTTGTCAATTTCATCTGATGATGATTCGGATTGTGAACTTTTACAAACGTAATGAATGTTGACTAAATGATTATTATCACCAATTGGATATCATTGTTAAGATGTTGTATTTATTTTAAATAAATGTACACAGCGTGTAGCTTACTTACTACAATTAGCACTATAATTTCAAAAAGAAACCCCACCGATTGTACAACATATGCCGAAAGGGAGGCAAGACGCGTAGCGACCAAAATTTGATATTGCACGCACACACAGTCTATAAATCTCGTTTTCCTAAGAATATTGCACGGATCCTTCTTTGTGATCATGATACAAACGCACTGCATCAACATCATATAGGCCAAAATGATAATTGGAAACGAATTCACTTCCTGTCGCAACTTAATCTCCGTTACCAATACGCCTAAAACCATGCAATTAAAATTAAAATGTTGAACATAAACTTTACTTACGGTTTTTTTGGTATTCTGTAAGCCAGCAATGAATTCACTGCAGCACATCATGCCAAACAAGGTAAACATAGTCCCAAATTTGAATGGCGTAGCTCTATGTAATAAAACTATTTCAGGAATAACAATTATGAACGCGTCTATCATTATGGCAAGCACTAATGTTATTCGTATTCCATTGATAACGCAATAATTACATAATATTTAGTGAATAAACCGGCCATTTAGTTAGATTTGATTTCGCGCGATCGTGAAATGTGTCAACTGTCACATGACTTATGGGACGCGCTAAGTTTGTTTTAAGCGTCCGATTCGCGTACGACATAGAAATTAATGCAATAAAAAGAGATAGAACATGTTTCTTCTTGGTTAGAAAGTAATGGAGAGATGTACAAATTTCTTTGATATGTTTTTTAAAAACCGAGGTACGTTTGTTAAGGATGGCTGTATCTAGGTATTTATATATCTATGAATTGCGTACACAAAAGACAATTCCAGATACTGGATCATTGAAGTACATTTGCTCTACAAATCCTACATGAAATTGCACATTTTCATCTGCCCTTTAAGGAAAATTGAGTCGGACGTGGTTATTAAGTGCATAAATTAAAATGTTCTTGTGAAGGTACTGTCGTACGCGGCGACATCTCATTGGAACTGGTTCAACTATTACAAGAATTAAATTTGGAAAAGTATAGGGATTACCAAAGAGATGGCGCAAATGTACCAATTGCATACACAAAAGGCAATTCCAGATACTGGATCATTGAAGTACATTTGCTCTACAAATCCTACATGAAATTGTACATTTTCAACTGAACTTTAAGGAAAATTGAGTCGTACGTGCCTATTAAGTGCATAAATTAAAATGTTCTTTTAAATGTAGTTACGTACGTGGCTACATCTCATGGGAACTCGTTCAAAAAAGACAATTCCAGATACTGGATCATTGAAGTACAATTGCTCTACAAATCCTACATAAAATTGCACATTTTCAACTGCCCTTTAAGGAAAATTGAGTCGTACGTGGCTATTAAGTGCATAAATTAAAATGTTCTTCTGAAGATAGATACGTACGTGGCGAAATCTCATTGGAACTGGTTCAACTATTACAAGAAAATACTTAGTAATAGTATAGGGATTACCAAAGAGATGGCGCAAATGTACCAATTGCATACACAAAAGACAATTCCAGATACTGGATCATTGAAGTACAATTGCTCTACAAATCCTACATGAAATTGTACATTTTCAACTGCCCTTTAAGGACAATTGAGTCGTACGTGGCTATTAAGTGCATAAATTAAAATGTTCTTTTAAATGTAGTTACGTACGTGGCTACATCTCATGGGAACTCGTTCAACTATTACAAGAAATTAATTTGGAAAAGTATAGGGATTACCAAAGAGATGGTGCAAATGTACCAATTGCATGCACAAAAGACAATTCCAGATACTGGATCATTGAAGTACAATTGCTCTACAAATCCTACATAAAATTGCACATTTTCAACTGCCCTTTAGGGAAAATTCAGTCGTACGTGGCTATTAAGTGCATAAATTAAAATGTTCTTTTAAATGTAGTTACGTACGTGGCTACATCTCATGGGAACACGTTCAACTATTACAAGAAATTAATTTGGAAAAGTATAGGGATTACCAAAGAGATGGCGCAAATGTACCAATTGCATACACAAAAGAAAATTCCAGATACTGGATCATTGAAGTACAATTGCTCTACAAATCCTACATGAAATTGCACATTTTCAACTGCCCTTTAAGGAAAATTGAGTCGTACGTGGCTATTAAGTGCATAAATTAAAATGTTCTTTTAAATGTAGTTACGTACGTCGCTACATCTCATGGGAACTCGTTCAACTATTACAAGAAAATAATAAGGAAAAGTATAGGGATTACCAAAGAGATGGCGCAAATGTACCAATTGCATACACAAAAGACAATTCCAGATACTGGATCATTGAAGTACAATTGCTCTACAAATCCTACATGAAATTGTACATTTTCAACTGCCCTTTAAGGACAATTGAGTCGTACGTGGCTATTAAGTGCATAAATTAAAATGTTCTTTTAAATGTAGTTACGTACGTGGCTACATCTCATGGGAACTCGTTCAACTATTACAAGAAATTAATTTGGAAAAGTATAGGGATTACCAAAGAGATGGTGCAAATGTACCAATTGCATACACAAAAGACAATTCCAGATACTGGANAAATGTTCTTGTGAAGGTACTGTCGTACGCGGCGACATCTCATTGGAACTGGTTCAACTATTACAAGAATTAAATTTGGAAAAGTATACGGATTACCAAAGAGATGGGGCAAATGTACCAATTGCATACACAAAAGGCAATTCCAGATACTGGATCATTGAAGTACATTTGCTCTACAAATCCTACATGAAATTGTACATTATCAACTGCCCTTTAAGGAAATGGCCTGTAGAATCCATAAATTCAAACAGTTCCAAGATTGGGCTACTAGTTCAAAAGTTACAGCCCTTTGAATTTTTTTTCGAAATTGGTTTCTAGTCTATAACTTCTGATTGAGAAGTCTGATCGAAAAAGTACGAATTGATTTGGATTCTACGCACCCAAATTAATAAGAAAAAGTGTCTTCCCGAGAAATTTTGGTGTAGTCGATTTTTGGTAAAAAAGGAAGGTTATACACTGCCTTTTTTGAGGCCCGAAAAAAAAATTGTCTCAGATCGACCCGGAAAAAAAATTTTCTTATAGAATGTGGCCTGTAGAATCTATAATTTCAAACAGTTCCAAGATTGGGCTACTAGATCAAAAGTTACAGCCCTTTGAATTTTCTTTCGAAATTGGTTTAGTCCATAACTTTTGATTGAAAAGTCTAATCGAAAAAGTACGATTCGATTTGGATTCTACGCACCCAAATTAATAAGAAAAAGTGTTTTCCCGAGAAATTTTGGTGTAGTCGATTATTGAAGTACAATTGCTCTACAAATCCTACATGAAATTGAACATTTTCAACTGCCCTTTAAGAAAAATTGAGTCGGACGAATTAAAATGTTCTTGTAAAGGTAGTGTCGTACGTTGCGACATCTCATTGGAACTGGTTCAACTATTACAAGAATTAAATTTGGAAAAGTATAGGGATTACCAAAGAGATGGCGCAAATGTTCCAATTGCGTACACAAAAGACAATTCCAGATACTGGATCATTGAAGTACATTTGCTCTACAAATCCTACATGAAATTGCACATTTTCAACTGCCCTTTAAGGAAAATTGAGTCGGACGTGGCTATTAAGTGCATACATTAAAATGTTCTTGTGAAGGTACTGTCGTACGCGGCGACATCTCATTGGAACTGGTTCAACTATTACAAGAATTAAATTTGGAAAAGTATAGGGATTACCAAAGAGATGGGGCAAATGTACCAATTGCATACACAAAAGGCAATTCCAGATACTGGATCATTGAAGTACATTTGCTCTACAAATCCTACATGAAATTGTACATTATCAACTGCCCTTTAAGGAAATGGCCTGTAGATTCCATAATTTCAAACAGTTCCAAGATTGGGGTACTAGATCAAAATTTATAGCCCTTTGAATTTTCTTTCGAAATTGGTTTTTAGTCCATAACTTGTGATTGAGAAGTCTAATTGAAAAAGAAGGAACCGATTTGGATTCTACGCACCAAAATTAATAAGAAAAAGTGTTTTCCCGAGAAATTGTGGTGTAGTCGATTTTTGGTAAAAAAAAGGAAGGTAATACACTGCCTTTTTTTGAGGCCAAAAAAAATGGTCTCAGATCGACCGGATAAAAACATTTTCTTATAGAATATGGCCTGTAGATTCCATAATTTCAAACAGTTCCAAGATTGGGCTACTAGATCAAAAGTTACAGCCCTTTGAATTTTCTTTCGAAATTGGTTTAGTCCATAACTTTTGATTGAAAAGTCTAATCGAAAAAGTACGATTCGATTTGGATTCTCACAAAAGACAATTCCAGATACTGGATCATTGAAGTATGTACATTTGCTCTACAAATCCTACATGAAATTGCACATTATCAACTGCCGTTTAAGGAAATGGCCTGTAGATTCCATAATTTCAAACAGTTCCAAGATTGGGGTACTAGATCAAAAGTTGCAACCCTTTGAATTTTGTTTCAAAATTGGTTTTTAGTCCATAACTTTTGATTGAGAAGTCTAATCGAAAAAGTACGAATCGTTTTGGATTTTACGCACCAAAACTAATAAGAAAAAGTGTTTTCCCGAGAAATTTTGGTGTAGTCGATTTTTGGTAAAAAGGGAAGGTTAAACACTGCCTTTTTTTGAGGCCCCAAAAAAAATTGTCTCAGATCGACCGGAAAAAATCATTTTCTTATAGAATATGGCCTGTAGATTCCATAATTTCAAACAGTTCCAAGATTGGGCTACTAGATCAAAAATTACAGCCCTTTGAATTTTCTTTCGAAATTGGTTTTTAGTCCATAACTTTTGATTGCGAAGTCGAATCGAAAAAGTACGAATCTATTTGGATTCTACGCACCAAAATTAATAAGAAAAAGTGTTTTCCCGAGAAATGTATGTATGCCTGTCTGGCGTATTTATTTAATGATGAAACTGAAATGGAATATAAGTTTGTGCTGCTGCATTGGAGGAAGACGTGAGACCCCATTTGTAGAAAATCGCATTTTGCGCGTGTAACTTAAAACCGGCCGCTCGGCAGAATTTTTTCCGGCGTTTATACGCGCGAATTTGTATCTTTGCAATAATTTTAGTCTATACCTACCTACGTTATTGCCACTTTTAAAAACGACACAGAAAGAACAATTTTTAAAAGTCGAATTCCAATATTTTAAGGAAACTAATTTGTACGCGCATTACTTTTTACCTACTCCCCGCAATTTTTGAACCTTATTTTGAAGTTTACAAAGTTCGTGGTTACAGTAGATATCTAACTGAAAAATTCAATGTATTATTCTGGCCTTTCCTGTCCAACAGGTGTTGATGACGTGGCGCGTTATCTTTCTACACGTGGCAGTTACCAATATACGTGTAATTTTAATTTAAACTTCAGATAATTACAATAAGGAATAAAATGGGAGCATTTATTTAATTTAAGTTTGATCATAATCAAGAATTATTTTTTTGGGATTTTACGTCACGTCATGTATGATTCAATTCTGGTTTCAAATATGATAGCGATGAGTAACATGCTGGTATAACTGGGCATTATGTACCTACCAAAAACTACCACTAAAAAAAGTCGATTCTACTAACATGAACACTTTTTGAATTTTCGCTTGCTGATAAAGGGTTGCCTATTGGCTACGTTTAGGTATTTGTAGTAGATACATTTACCTAGGTACGTTCACGTTAAGCCCAAAGAAAATAAAGTAAACACTCACTCTCATAGCCTTACTATTTCAGCCTACCCAAGGGAAAAACCATTACCATAAATCCTTTGAAGAAAACGATTCACTCACACTGCACTACCACTGCATTAGTCGACATTTCGGACATTACTGACAATTTTGAATAGTAACGTATGGCGCGTTTAGAAGGTAAAAGCAGATAAATTACCGGTATTCTTTCGAGAGGTCATTATCGCGCCGACGCTCTTATCTATAATCTTGAAATTTATTCACAAATTTAGAAAACACGTGCGGACTTTTGATGTGTACAATTCCCTATTGCATTTTTATCTTTAGGGCATTTTTGTACTGCTTTTTACTGGAGAGTGCTATTGCTCTAAAATTTTGGTAACAGATTCCTTGTAGTTTGGAGATATAATTTCGCCCACCAGTCCCTCAATCTGTCCATGTTTCGGCCACTTATTTTTCCTTTAAAAGAGTCCCCCTGATCAGAAATGTTCCTCCTAGGTACCTACCGGTTTTGTACGAGTTAATTTTTCATGTCCACGTCTTCAGTTATTTTGATTGGAACTGCGTTATTGTATTTAAGTGTTGAGAATAAATCATAAAATATAACCAAAAAAATTTACTTATATATGGAAAATGTCAAAAAATAAACTAAGTACGGAAAATGAGCCTTGCCCAACCTTTTAGTAGATCATCACAAGTACTTATACTATTATGATTGAATAAGTAATCATAGGCATCTTTGTTTATTTATGCACAATGCCATTATGAAAGTTGAAGTACCTACACAACCTGTGGTTTCTGAATGAAAACTGTTGCGATTCTGATTTTTCCTTCCATCGCTATATCTGCCCTAGGTGCCCATGTCTTTGACTGAATAATCTGAAATCTTGGTAGATAACGGTCTAACAGATTCCATATTGTATAATTAGTCCTGCACGCCAAAATATCCCTTCCTCTGATCCATGTAGTGTTTGAGTACTACTTTTTACTGGAATGAAATTTTCAATTTGTTAATTGCATTTTATAGCATAGTGAGATCTGATCGACAAAAGGCATAGCCCCTTTTCCGTTTTATGTGTGCAATTTTATTTTGATCATTTTGGTGCTTCTGATAACAAAAATGTGCTCATACTGCTCATTTTTCGGAAATAATAAATGTGTGGACTGGAATAATTAAGTGACTATTATCGGGCTATTGTTTATTAATATGGTAATATTTATTTGGAAATGTTAGAAACCAGCATTGAACCCCTTATTATCGAAGAACTGAATAAATCATAGATATTGATGGCAAAAGGACTCTAGATCAAAATTTAATACATTATTCAGCAAGATGGAGCACCGCCCCATTAATGTTCAGCATGTTGCCTGTCCGTCAATTTCCAGATCAGTAGACTATGGACGCAGTGGTTCAATATGGCCGGCGAGATCTCCCCTTGATTTTTTCCTCTAGGGTCACTTGGAAAACTTTTAGAGAGACCTTTCATTTATGGTAAGATCAAGGAGGGAGGTGCCATTTGAAATTTGAGAGTTGAGGTAGGGGCGCTTAGGGGATACACTATATAGCAGAGCTGGGTACTGCTCGGGAGCGTTTCGCTCGAAAAAGCGCTTGTGTGCGATCCGCTCACGAGCACTTTTCGAAGCGGCCGCTTGGTGCTCGATAGTCGAGCGTTTGCTTAGTGTTCCTCAAGCGCCGCTCGCGAGCGTTTTTCCGTTCCCGAGCGGCTTTTTCCAGGCTAGGCTAGCGGTTTTTTTAGCTTTTTTCCGCTCACAAGCACTTTTCCCAAGCGCTCGAGTACTTTTAGGCTCGCGAGCATTTTTTAAAAAATTAGAGCTGTCGTCGCTCGAGCGATTTTTTAGAAACTTTGACCCAGCTCTGTTATATAGGTATCTTGTTTTTCCGTAAATAGTCATTTTGTGCTTTTCACTGCTGCTAATCATAAATGTTGTGCGCCTTAACAACAAACTAAACATGCGTGACAGGCAGAGCTGGGCAGTATTCGATTTTGTAAATACTTTTTAGTATTCAAATCCTTTAAAGTATTCAAATACTTTGTAATTAAATAGTTTTATGGAAGCAGTATTTGTTTTTGTAACTCAAATACTTTCACAAATATTTAGTATTCAAATACTTCGCAAAGTATTTGGATACTTCGTAAAGTATTCGAATACTTCGCAAAGTATTTGGATACTTCGTAAAGTATTCGAATACTTCGCATAGTATTTGAATATTTAACCTTCCTTTTTTACCAAAAATCGATTACTCCATTTCTCGGGAAAACACTTTTTCTTATTAATTTTGGTGCGTAGAATCCAAAACAATTCGTACTTTTTCGATCAGACTTCTCAATCAAAAGTTATAGACTAGAAACCAATTTCGAAAGAAAATTCAAAGGGCTGTAACTTTTGAACTAGTAGCCCAATCTTGGAACTGTTTGAAATTATGGATTCTACAGGCCACATTCTATAAGAAAATTTTTTTCCGGGTCGATCTGAGACAATTTTTTTTTCGGGCCTCAAAAAAAGGCAGTGTATAACCTTCCTTTTTTACCAAAAATCGACTACACCAAAATTTCTCGGGAAAACACTTTTTCTTATTAATTTTGGTGCGTAGAATCCAAAACAATTCGTACGTTTTCGATTAGACCTCTCAATAAAAAGTTATGGACAAAAAACAAATTTCGAAAAAAAATTCAAAGGGCTGTAACTTTTGATCTAGTAGCCCAATCTTCAAACTGTTTGAAATTATGGACTCTTGATCGATCTCGATCTAGACAATTTTTTTTTCCGGCCTCTAAAAAGGCAGTACTTTTAAGTTATTCAAATATTTGAGAACAATTTAGAAATGTTTAGGGAAAGTTTCCATTGTCACAAAATCAAATATAAAAATCCGATACATCTGAATACCGAACTCGATACTCTACGTAACTTAAAAACAATAGGGACCTTTCTTATATCCTTAAGACCATGTGTACCAATTTTCAAAGCGATGGCACGTTTCTAAACAAACTATCATGCACACGGACAAACGGATCGTCAAAAATGGATCTGTTCCAAAATCGCTAGGATTAATTTCAGAAAGGCGTACGTATCATGTGCACGACATACGATCGCTTTGAAAACTGGTACACGTATTCTTAAGGATATAACTGGTATAAGAAAGGTCCTGGTAGGTACTACCTCCTATATAATAATATTACGCTTTTACTCCCCTTAAATTTGTATATAACAATAGAAATATAAAAAAAGCTAACCCCATACAAAGTATAACTTGATTTTTTAAGTAGTGATAAGACTTTTATCTAGTATACTATTTTAAATTTTTAATGTATTTGAGTGACAAGTATTTGAATACTTTTTACTGTATTCGAATACTTTTCAAAGTAAGCTAATGAAATACTTTTCAAAGTATTCAAATACTTTTTATAGTATTGGAATACCTACCTTTGATGGTATTAGAATACTTTTGAAAGTATTCGAATACATTCTAAAGTATTTAAATACTTATTTTTTAAAGTATTTGAATACTTTTCAATGTATCTGTATCTAGTATTCGCTTGTGCTGGACGTAAAAGTATTTAATATTCATTTGTGTAAAGTATTTACTATTTAGTATTCAAATACTCTTTGAAAGTGTTCTGCCCAGCTCTGGTGACAGGCGACAAAAAACGCGTATATAATGGCGGCCTAAAGGTGTCAATTTTATGTAAGAATTACTAGATTATTTATATTAATATTATATTAATAAAGACCCAAACGCATTAGCTTGGTGTCAACAAATGGCTATGCACCATTTTCATTGGGAAATATGATGCGAAATTTGGAATTTTTTTAGTCAATTTTAAAACATAGCATCAATAAGCAAAACCACAAACACCAGACTACATGGTTTACTTGTAATGAAGGCCAGCAATACCCCCAGATCCAGATACCGAACAAGAAGACATACAGACTCTCATTTACTACATCAAAAATACAAGAATATGAATCAACCACTACATTAAGATCACTGTAAAGTTACCCTTTTGTTAATAAATGAAAGATGCACTAAAGGTAATGAATGTCTTCGTCTTAGACCCTACAGCTGTCATCTAGAAGAAAGTTGGAACAAAATTAATACACCTACTTACACCAAACTGTAGTGTTATTACATAAATAAATACAAATATAATGTACATTTTTATTCTAGCATACTATAGAAAACTGTATAACAAAAAATTGCAAGACATGGCAACAATTTACGCTAATCTACTATTTAGTATTAATATTGGAGTTCAATTTCTTTATAAACAAATCACACAAATTTTATCATTACACATGATAGGATATTTAAATTTTAAATGTTGGTAAATAACGTCAGTGACCAGCTACCAATTTTTCAATAACAAAATTGACAGGCAAAACGTTCCTAAGGCCCATCGAAATTGACAACAAACCTTGTTATCTAATTACAATATTTATACTGAAGTGACAGATAGAGACTCATCTTACATACAAGGCTGCTTATTAGAAATATAGGGTGGGCCAGTGTGTGGGTGGAAGATTGTGGTTTTATTATTACACATATTTAAAATTCATTGTCGTGGCATGGTAAAGGGCGAGAACAATAAAATATTTTCAATGAAATTGCAATTGTTGTACAGGATGATTTATATCAAAGTTGCATTTTTTTAAATTGACCAAGGATTCGAAATATGCAATAATATACGGGAGTTCTATTTAAAAAATACCACTTTGATATAAATCGCCCTGTTAAACAAGTTGCAATTTCGTTGAAAATATTTTTAAGTTGTAGCCTTAAGAGTCCCTTACCATGCCCAGACAAATTTCCACGCACACACTAATGGCCCACCCTGTTAATTAAGTAGTATATGAAAAGCTCATAGTATATTATTTATCACATTTTGAAATTCATGTTCCAAAAGTAAAATGAACACATGTCTATTATAAATTAAGGCCCACCAAAAGGCATGCTTAATAATGAACGGATTTGGTTTCATTTTTCGTTAATGTTAAGGCAAATTTTATAAATGGATTGTTATTCGTTCAGGTTAGTAGTGATTTAGACCTACACAATAGCAAACTAAATATCGGTAACAAGCGACATGGAAAATATGTAACATCAACTTGCTAACTTTTAAAAATATATACAGGTATCGAGATCAACTTCCATAAACCTATTTGTAAATTACACATAAAGGTCGCGGTTAAAAATTGTTACGTCATTTTCAACAGCCTATTTTAATTCTAAGTGAATTCAAAAATATCTATATCTATAATTCCTTACGCTTAATAAAATAATGCACAATTTAATCACAAACATAAAAGCAAAAAACCAACTGATCATTTGTAGAACAAGACTTATTCAATGAAGCAGTCCATAAACATCAGTTGATTTTTTTTCTTTAAGGCAATTTCCTTAACGCACAAAGATATAAATACACATACTTTTTACACTAATTCTAACTTTCACACGTTTCGGTAACAATTTTAACATAAAAAGTAAAAATTTTTCAACATGACAAAAACAATGTTGATCCATTTGGTGCTTCGAATAATGTTGCCACTATTCGTATAGACAGTATAAAAACAATGCACTCTTCATGGAACAATTAAATTAAGGTCAAAAGGCCTTCAAGTAGATTGCATAAACCCGCAAACTGACGATTTATTAATAACAAAAGTTTAATTGCTGCAGTACAAAATAAAGCATCTTAATCTGCCCCCCCCCCCCTTCGCTCTGTCATTAGAAGCAGTTAACTATTTCTGGCCATAAATTTTGATGATGTGATCAAAGTACACCCAGTATATTTTCATTCTACTCAAATAAGAATCTTTTAATTTGAGTAGTATATTAGAAATTTTGTTTTTAGAAGTTGTAAAATTTATACAGGGTATCTTTTCAAAATGTGGCCGATGTGTGTAATGCTTAAAAATAAATATTGCATTTAGTAACATAAAAAAACTTTATCCAAGTTAATAAAAGTAATAACACAAATTCTCGACAAATAAAATATTTTATGTCTTCGATTAATTGCAAATTAAGTAGGCTTATGTTCTGTGTATTTACGAAACAGAACTGATTGCATTATGCGGTGCTCCCATTTGAGTTAAAACTTTGTCCAGCCACTGCAAAGGTCCATGTAAATGTACCTCAATCCAACATGGCGTGCTGGTGACGTCCTGCCGATGGTACTCGGCACCCCACCCCTTAACGAAACTCATACGAATCGTGCACATCTTTGTCAATTCGTAAACCGCCTCGAAACCGTGATTGACACATTGAGAGAGTAACTGCGCGAATTCGGCGTTATTGAAAATTCTCAGAGAACAACCGGCGGGTATTTTACAAACCGTCGACGGATGAAAGCCGTGATGGTGGTTGCAATTTCGCGACTGTACAAATATGGCCGAGTCCGATAGGCATTCCGCGTATACCTCGCCATTAACGTAATACAGATGCACTCCCTTCCCGATATGTCGCCGAGTATTTTCTATTGTAGAATTCCTGTTAACGTTGCTTAACTGCCCTAAACAAAACCGATCACTATTGTTACTAGGGTTTGTGAAACCGTCGACGATCACTGACGTACTGTGACAGTGGAAAACTTCACCGACTCGACAATTCAATTCGTAATACGCTATCGACGCCCAAAATGGTTGCTCTTGGTATGCCACCGACTGTACATCGTTTAGCGACGACTGTGGAGACTCCGCGTGCTGGCTGTTGTTGTTACCATTTGCGTTACCTGCAATGTTTTGTTATCACTATCATTATCATACTAGTGATGGAGCATTCTCAAAATATTCTAGTGATGGGAATATTCTGAGAATGTTCTGCAAATATTCTTATATATCGTATTCAAATTTTTGAAGTGCCTTGTTTCCACCATTAGCCATTGATTGGTATCGGTTGCCTTAGTTACCATGGATACAATAAACAAAATAAAATCTTCATGAATCCATGGCCTGCTATTTAAAAACAGTACAAAAATAAGGTTTTCATTACATACATTAATGTAATCAGGAAAAATCAATTGACGTTAATATATACAGGGTGTTGCATTGAAAAATACCAACATTGGGTCAAATCTCAGCAACTGTGATCCAAATTTTTTGGGGTCACACTATACACATTTAAAAATCAGTGTATGCATTAATTGGCTACATCTCAGTTACCTTTGAGAATTGAGCACATGTTTTTTTTGTGTAAAAGACGATATAGGGCGGGATTTCAAATATTATTTCATTATTTTTTTCTGGTGGTTCCTCACTAAGTTGATTTCTTTTTAAAAAAAAGCAAAAGCGCGGCAAAAATTTTTATTTCCACAACTAATTAGCAGCAAAAAAAAAGTGCCATATTACTAATATTATCGCCATTTCATTTTTTTACCGTATCTTGAATTGAACCAAATAGGTACTTTAGATTCTGAAATATTGAACACCCTGTATTTTTGTTATTTATTTCGATACAAAATGACATTCTGAGTACAATGATACCCCACTTGCCACTTTTTGAAAGATTGTCAATTTTTTACCTTGAACCATTTAAAACGATTTAAAGCGTCAAAATATTCGTACAAAAATCCTCTTTTTTAAGAATTGAGTGAAAGTAAAAATTATGTTTTCAGAAACTTTAAAATTGTCTGTTATGGTGTGTACACGCAAAAACACAAAAAAGTAGTTTTCATACTTTACTTGACCACGAATCAACCACTATAAATGGCCCAAAGCACTCTAGATTGAAGAATAAAAGATGCAAAAAATTGACCATCTGGCAAAAGTGGGGTGTAATTATACTCAAAATGTCATTTTGTATCGAAATTAACAAAAAAATACTGGATGTCTCATTTAATAATCGAAAATTAAGCTACAGAAAAAGGCAAATGCACCCAGTATATGGGAGCGTTAATCTGGATCTGCGTTCATTTGTCATTGTTTAAATTTTTCTGGCATTTTGGTGTACACATTTTACTAACGAAACGTTCCTCAAGTTGCCGACTTGATTTCGGAGTTCAAATGAGAAATCAAACCTTGTAAGTGGACAAACCCCCTTCAAAATGTTATTAATTGTTCATATTACCTTCGTCGGTTGGGCTATATGCCGGCGGCGGAGTTTCAGCTAAATTGGCGTACGGAGACTGAGGATTGGAGGAGGTCACGCTACCCGGACTTCCCACACTCGACAGTGGAGAACCCGGACTCAAACTGTTCCCGGGAAAACCGTTCGCGGAGTAGCTCACGTTCGAAGGCATGTTCGGCTCGACAAGTTGCTGGAAGGGCAGTAACGAGTGTCCGGGCACGAAATCATTATGCCTAGGCACGAGCACGGGCGGCAGCACGGGACTCTCGACACGTTTGTAATGGTACGGGTTGATGCAGACCTCCTTCTGTTTCGCTGAGAACGGGAACTGACAGTGTTCTAAGGGTTTCAGCTCGTGGTGACTTTGTAAATCCGGCCATCGCCACACACGACAGTAGATGACATGAGGGAGACCTTTTCGGTGTGAGACCTGCAGCCGTCCGTCCAAACTTCTCGGAATTGTAACACATTTGCTCGGCGTGCCGGGGCAGGAGAGTGCCCGTTCTAGCTCTTCAATTGCGCCCTTTCGTTTCTTCAGTTTTTTTACCAGACTATCCACCGCCTTTTCGGCCCACTTCTCTTCTTCGTCCCCCTGCTTCCATCCCAAGAGTTTCTTAACGGCGGGACTGGTGAACGAAAAAAGGCTATTAAGCGTCGACATGGGTCCACTACTCGAAGATTCGGCTTCGTCTGTCTCCATGATGCGCTAAAAAACGAAATTTATTAGCAGTTTTAAGTGCAAGCCCTTGAAATGATTCAGTAGTAGAGGTAATGACTCACACTTATTGATATTTCATGGGTCCAGCTGTACTCATTCATAAACATGATAAAATAGATCTGCACGTTTTAGCTGTTAAAGTAGTAATAGGAAGTTAAAACGCACAACCAGATTCAATCAAAGTGCAATAAACTTATGGCAATAATGCAAAATAAAAATAAAGAAAAACCAGTTACAGATATGCACTTAACGCACTTTACGTCTATTTACCATTAAACTCACCTGCTCACCTTTACGTAACTAACAAAATTTAATATCAACAATAACCACACCTTATTTATTACAATATCATAATAAAAACGACTGTAAACATTCACTTTGGTCAAATGGGTTCATTAATCGACGCCATACATAAAGCAAGCGTAAACATTTTTACACCAATTTGACTGAAGAGGGCGTTGCGTAGGGGGCGGTAAATTTAAACGACATAAACAATATATTTGAAATTTTAAATGAGCGTGAGTTGCGGAAAGTGTGTTATCTTGTACCCGCGGGAAAATGCTAATTTTTGTTATTGCATTAATCATTATTAGCACCAACTTCCTGGATTGAAGCGCTCGCATATGCAGAAACTCGTTTAAAGAAAATAATCGCATCCTCCTCAAGTCGCCAGTGAAAATATTTATTATACCTTTGATGGCTGAGGAATGCGGAAATTACAACAATTTCATAATTTTATCGCGTTATTAAATTTTCAATGTTTAATGCCCTTTACGTGATAGATATCTATTGCAGCAAAATATTTTTCTGATTTTAACTAGGAAGTAATGTACCAAAATATAATTGGGTAATTTACAGTTTCTTCTGAAAACCTTTTTGCTTTATACCAGTTATACCAATAGAATTTTACATTGACCATAAAGGAAATTGTATTTCCTCTATGCTAGTACTTAGTAGCCATTATTTAATTTGGTTGTTAAATGCTGGAGTATATAGGTAGATCCAGATTTGCGAATATGAATAATGATGTAGAAGCAGCACTTTCTCTGGTTTTTTGGTAACAAATCAAAAATTAAACGATTTTTTTCACAGAAAACACTTTTTCAAGTTGACTTTTAAATTCGGAATTAGTTCTATACGATATTTGGTTTCCGAAATACAGCTCTTCATATATAGATTGGCAAATGTTTCCAAAATAAAATAATAATTCTGTAGCCTGTAAGTAATGTAAAGACTGTTGTTAGATTATTGTTACTATCAAACTAAACAATATTTCAATTTTCAATACTGCATTTGCTTACCGTTTCTCGATATGCTAGGATTAGAAGGAGTTAACTTAAAATTAGAATACTTTAATAGTCTGCTTACTTACCTACTGAATAAGCATTTACCTCTCAAATCCAAAGTTTTTAAGAATACTCCTTCACCGTGGCTGTCCGAGAACACAAAGTTGCTAATTAAATTAAGGGATAATGCCCTGCGGAAAAGTAGGCAAACTGGAAAACCGCAACACTGGGATTATTACAAATCTCTGAGGAATTTTACTAATCTTACTATTAATTAAGAATGATAAAAAAGCTTATTTTAATTTCCGTGCACGACAATGTACTTCATGGCTTAATTTATGCAGCAGCGGAATCATATCTAAAAAAGTCGTCGACATATAGTACCTTTGCACCTTCAAATACCTGATGATATTAATACGTTCTTCATCAAGTCTGTACCTAATCTAAACGGTAATATTGATCGAGTTATAAAGTTCTATAATAGTGGAAAGCTTAATGCTAACATTCCGGAGTTTAAGTTTCAAACTGTCACACCTGATCAAATATTTGACATTATTCTAAACCTGAAATCTAACGCTTGTGGTGTAGATAATTTTAATGTAAAATTCATCAAATTGTGTTGTCCTTTCTTAATCCCATTCATTACTCATCTTGTAAATACAGCCATTTTGGAGTGTGAGTTTCCGTCCTTGTGGAAAAGAGCCATCGTTAAACCGATACCAAAAATATTAAAACCAGGAAGTTATTCGGACCTTAGGCCGATCAGTATACTGCCAATGTTATCTAAAGTTTTGGAAAGATGCTTAGAGTTGCAAATAAGAAACTTCGTCACACAATTCAATCTACTACCGGAAATGCAATCCGGATTCAGACCAAATCATAGTTGCTCTACAGCCTTGGCGCATGTGATGGATGATATACTTTGTGCAATTGATGGTGGGAAGATTACGGTGTTGGTTCTATTAGACTACAGTAAAGCATTTGACACTATTGATCATAATATACTGTTAGCAGTGTTACGGCACCTTGGCTTTGGTAACTGTGCACTTAACCTCATGAAAAGTTTTCTAGAGGGTAGATCTCAATTAGTTTATAGTTTAAATCATACATTTTCTAATGTATTGACTGTTAAGTCCGGCGTACCTCAAGGTTCTATATTAGGACCATTGCTTATACGTTGTACACAAGTCAGTTGCACAAAGTTCTAAAGACTTGCAGTTATCATCTATATGCGGACGACACACAGTTATATTACTCCTTCTTTAAACATGGATTACATAATGCTTGTACAAAGATAAATGCGGATCTGAGTTTTCTCTATTCCCACTCCAAAGATCATAATTTACTGCTCAATCCTAAGAAATCCGTCGCGTTGGTATTTGGTGCAGGAGCATTACTTTCTGCTGAGAATGTAAAATTACGTATTGATGATGTACCAATTAATGTAAAAAATGTCGCTAAAAATTTAGGATTGTGCGTAGATATAGTGATCTGCGCTTTAGAGAACATGTAAGGAACTGTATACGCAAGGCTTATGCAAATTTGAATAGCCTGTATCCGCACCGAGCATTCCTGTCCGTTAAGACAAAAAAAATGTCGTGCGACTCGTTAGTGTTCTCGCAATTTAATCATTGTGACATGGTCTATGGGCCATGTCTTGATGCTGCCTCTGACAAACGTATACAGGTTGTTCAAAATGATTGTGTTCGCTGCATTTTTGGTCTTAGGCGTCGCAGTCATATCTCTCACAAATTGAGAGAATTAGCGTGGCTTAATATGTCACAAAGGCGGAAGCTTCATTCTTTATGTGTGTATCACTCTTTAATTACTACTGGGTTTCCGAAATATCTTAATAACATACTCCTTCAAGTTTATTTCTAAATCAGCTTATCTGAAATCATTTTCTTACAACGCCGTTGTAATGTACAATGCCCTTTCACCCGAATTGAAACGCTTACCCTTAAAATTATTTAAATATCGTATCATCTTTAATGTTAGACGATTAACGTGCACAAAGCAAATATGGCAATCACAGTAGGCATCAATGTCTATAGGGTAACACTGGTCGGATTATATTTACATTCTGTCAGTTATGGGTTCTTTCGCAGCAATTTTGAGGTTGAGTGGTAGAGCGGAGAAGAGCAGTCCCTCAGTATTGCTTTTCAACCGAACTTCGCCTTTGGGGTTGCAGTCTATTGCATTACGTGCATCTGCATCTTTAAACTGTAAAAATATGTACTACCTAATCGTATTTGTGAACTGCTGCATCACCCAATAAAGCTATATTATTATTATTATAAATATTGCATATCTTAATTGCGCCCTTTATATTTTTTTAAGTTGCTGTCCTAGGTCGCCCTCTTGGCTTATGAGAAAACCTTTCAGAATTCATTTATGTTTTATAGTGGCACAATCCCCCAAGCTTTAAAGTCCGAACTTGGCTTCTTATTTATCAACCCTTTCGTTGCTTGATTCTATGTCGATAATGGATTTGAGCCCATTCAATTTCTTTATAATATACTATACTATACGTAAGCACCACTGTTTGAACAAGAAGAGACCAAACCACAGATTTTTGGAACTGAAGGAATAACGGGTTAAGTGGTTACAGTTTTTACCGATCGCCTAATCGCACATATATTGCATATACTGCAGTTTTCCTAATTCATAAGGTAAATACCGGAGTAGTATAGAACAAGTTAAGACCTTCTGCAGAGGCACCTCTAAATAGCATTATGCGGGTCACTCTGTAATTGAGCGCAAGCCCGTTGAGGGCCCAGAACAAGAGAGGGATAATAAATAAATAAAATTAGCATGTGTTAGAAGAAATGGCCTTACTGTTTGCCCATTCATTGCATGGCGATTTTTTGCACTTACCATTTCTGTAAAAAGTGATGCAATAATCTATTTTTAATAATTAAAACTAATGCAAAAAAATCAAATGACTTTTACTACCGACGCGTGATAAATTTATTGGTAGAATGATTCTAACAATGGATATCAATAGATTATAAAATGGAAAGGCCTGTGCTAATATTTCAACATTCTAACATACTGAAAAATTATATTAACATAAGGCAACTTAAAAGCTAACAAGAAACGCTCGTTTTTCCATTATTCAGTTTAGCACATGAAAAACAATACATGAGAAATTAACGTATAGCTATCAATCCGGATTCTAAGAGCTTTTGTATTTTGGCCGCGATGTCCGGATTTCTTAAATGATCTTGAACAGCTTTGGGATCGTTTTGCATTTGTTCTAAAATCATTCGCATCGCCGGATCGCGTAGAATCGACTGAACTTCCGGGTCGGCCATCGCACGCTGTCGGATTTTCTCGGGATCGCCGCCGACGCCTGCATTTTCTAAAGTGCACTGCCTGTAACCCTGTAGGGCTTCGGCGTTATTAGGATCTATTTCTAATGCCTTTTGGAATGCGGCAATCGCCTTACTAGCCTGTTGCATACCCTAAAATCAAAGTTAATTAGTAAGAAAATGGAAATCAGAGGTTGTAACAAAAAAAAAAGAGAATTCTCTTTCACCAAGGAAATTGTGTAAAAAGACTGTACCCTGTCTGTTCATGCAAATACAGCATGTTCCAGAAGAAGTTGGCACTAATGCTTATATTAGTGCCGACTTTACTGTATATACAAAGGAAGGCAGTAATTAGGTACACAATAACATTAATTTAATTACCTGTAAAATGCATCCTTTCCGTATCCAACCCTTAATGAATTTTGGATCGAGCTCTACACATTTTTCACAATCTTTTAACCCCAGGTCAAAAGCGGCAAGCTTAGTGTAGCAAGCGGCGCGATTACTGTACAGTTTTGCATCATCCGGATTCCTTTTGACCGCTTCTGTATAGTGTCTAACGGCCGCTGCGTAATCCCCTTTCTTGAACATCTCGTTGCCCTTTTCCTTTTCCTCCTCTGCCTTTGCGGGATCTACATACGCCTTTCGTTCCTCTTCCTTAATGAATCTCTCAACTTGCGACAGCAAGGTCTTGATTTCTGGAGTTCTATGTTCGGACATGGACTTTTCGTACGCGATTTTTGCGCTCTCGTAATTTTTCATCTTCTTATGCGCGTTACCGATACGCATGAACGCTTTCGCGATTAGTTTGAAGTCGGCGCGATTTTCTCTTCCAACTTCGATACCCTTTTCGCACGTCGCGATGCACGTTTCGTACTGTTTCTGTTCGAAGTAAACTGCCGCTAAGTTATTGTAAAAGGTTATATCGGTGGGGTCATGTTTAAGTGCGTTTTCATAATGCGTAATGGCGATGGGGAAGTCTTTTTTTTTGTAAGCGTCGTTGCCGAGCTCCTTCTCTACCTTTGCTAGTTTTTTGTTTTCTGGTAAGTCGGGTTCAGGCTCTTTTTTGGGTTCGGGTTTCGGTTCAGGTTTTTTTGGAGGCGGTGTATAAGGCGGTTCTGTATCCATTGGTTCTTCTTGGCTCATATCGAAGCCCATCAGAACACCTAAAGCTGTAATTATACGAGAATCTTGCAAGTTTTGTGTGAGCAAGCTGGGATTTATTTGTATTTGTTTTATTAAATTTACAAAGGAAGGATCATTCATATACTCTTTGGTTCTTGAATCCAACTGTAATCGCATTAATACATCCCGTCCGGCAAATGGGTTAGGAAAGCCTTTGTTACTATTGAATTCTTTTTGTGACCGCACTTCGGACAGTCCCTCCTTAAGTTGTGCATTGTTCGGATCTACTTCTAAACCTTTTTCGTATGCTGCAATTGCTTCATCTGTTCGTCTTAAATACGCTAAAGCAGATCCTTTACGAGAATACCCTTTGCCCCAATCGGGTTTAAGTTCCACAGTCTTTTCGGCATCTTTTAATGCCTCATCATACTTGTTAGATTTCGCGTATGCCGCAGACCGATTTGAATATAAAACGTGATTGCTAGCATCTAAACTTATGGCTTCTGTGTAAAATTTAATAGCTTCCTCAAACTTATTTTCTGCTAATGCCGCATTCCCTTTATCTTTTAGTGCGGCAACCTTAAAATGAAGATAATTAATGAGTCATTAAAGCGACGTACGTTCAAGAAAGTAAAAAGTTAATAAGTAAACTTACTTGGTCCATTATTATCACTTACAAAGAACGAATTTAAAAAGCACGTTCGAACACTCCAGAAACAAGCTTCAAAATTGTCATTTGTCAGTTGTCTCTGTCAATTGATTGTCATGCCAACCTTTCTAGAACCTTCTGAAGGCGGCAAATTCAAATTGATACTTGTAGCTATTTAGCGCAGTAAAACTCTACCAGTCCATTGTTCATTCTTATAAAAAATGCTATTAGCTTTATTTATCGATTTAAACAAAGCTATTAGTGATTGATAATTATTTGCACTAACTGTCAAAAAAATGTTAGAACGAGATGTTTTTTACTTGCTACCAGAGCTGGGCAGAATACTTTCAAAAGTTTGAATACTAAATAGTAAATACTTTGCACAAATCAAAGGTATTTCAATACTAAATACTTTTACGTTCAGCACAAGCGAATACTAGATACAGATACATTGAAAAGTATTCAAATACTTGAAAAGTCCGTGTGCATGATAGTTTGTTTAGAAACGTGCGATCGCTTTGAAAATTGGTACACATGGTCTTAAGGATATAAGAACGGTCTCAGATCGACCCGGAAAAAAATTTTCTTATAGAATGTGGCCTGTAGAATCCATAATTTCAAACAGTTCCAAGATTGGGCTACTAGTTCAAAAGTTACAGCCCTTTGAATTTTTTTTTCGAAATTGGTTTCTAGTCTATAACTTTTGATTGAGAAGTCTGATCGAAAAAGTACGAATTGTTTTGGATTCTACCCACCAAAATTAATAAGAAAAAGTGTTTTCCCGAGAAATTTTGGTGTAGTCGATTTTTGGTGAAAAAGGAAGGTTATACACTGCCTTTTTTTGAGGCCCGAAAAAAAAATTGTCTCAGATCTACCCGGAAAAAAAATTTTCTTATAAAATGTAGCCTGTAGAATCCATAATTTCAAACACTTCCAAGATTGGACTACTAGTTCAAAAGTTACAGCCCTTTGAATTTTCTTTCGAAATTGGTTTCTAGTCCATAACTTTTGATTGACAAGTCTGATCGAAAAAGTACGAATTGTTTTGGATTCTCCAAAATTAATAAGAAAAAGTGTTTTCCCGAGAAATTTTGTTGTAGTCTATTTTTGGTAAAAAAGGAATTGGTTAAGTATTCAAATGCTATGCGAAGTATTCGAATACTTCTCAAAGTATTCAAATACCTTGGCGAAGTATTCGAATACTAAATATTTGTGAAAGTATTTGAGTTATAAATACAAATACTGCTTCCGTAAAAGTATTTAATTATACAAAGTATTTGAATACTTTAAAGGATTTGAATACTAAAAAGTATTTACAAAATCGAATACTGTCCAACTCTGCTTGCTACTACAAAAAAGGCCCAAGGCTATACAAAGATTTGTTTATTCAAAGCTTCAATGAATAAACAAAGGGTATACCGACTTTGATTATGATTTTACGAAAAAGGTGTCAATAGTATATTAACACATAATGTAAGCGATTATGATAAGAGTGATTGATATAGGTAACATGAACGAATAAGTTGAGGGCCCAGAACTAAGAGGGACAATAAATAAATAAATAAAATAAAGGCGACAAAAAACGCGTGCACAAAAGCGACCTAAAAGCTGTTATTTATCCATTTATTAGAAAACTCTACTACATTTAGTTTGTTTTTTTCTATTTAAAAAGATACAGAGAGAAATTGGGTAGAACCAGCTTGAAGCTTTAGAAGTTTACTTCAGGTTTCATAGTTCTCAATACCTTACGATTCCAATCCTTTTGGGCGGTTCTGATTAAAACTTGAAGAAACTGATGAAAAAGCATGTAAAACTTATAAAAAAAGAATAAATAGCGAAAAACACACAAAATCATGGTATAGGCGCTCGGTAATCCGGCACCCAAATTGTTTCGCTTATGCCGGATATTATTAGTGGATTTCTATCGGATATTAAGTATTTTTTATATCATACATGTACGATGTGGGAAATAAGTCATAAATTGCTATACAGTAAAAGACCCATATAGCACTATACTAATTCCCATGGATGTATTTAGAACCAACCATGGACTTTAGAGCGTTCCTTGAACGTCCACGTGAAATATAGTGGAGTAACATGGAGGGCACAAAACTGGACATCCACAATATGTCCATATTTAATATTACATGGACGTGCATTCGAAAATTAAACATTCTGTCTAGCAATTCATATTTATTAATCTTGAAATTAAAACAAAATTCTACGGGCATGTCAGATTGATAAAAAAATTACAAAAGTATATGTACATTACACCTCAACCACCGCCTCAACCAGTTCTATATTGCCAATGCTAAAAGAAATATTTTATTAAGTATCTGTTAAACTGAAATACCTATATTCAGATTTTCTTCATCAACATCAATTTGAGATTAGCTTAGGACAGCTTTTGTAATTTGTTGAGACCATACACCTGAAAAATTGTAATTACTTATTGATCAACAGCAATATATGTTAGGTATTTTATAAAAGATAATTTTTACTTACTTTAATAAGGATGAAAAATAAACAATCCACTGTCTTAAAACAAAACTCATGGCGTACCGGTTGTAGTTGTGAGCGGTGATTTGTGAACACGCCGGCGCAACGCGGTGTTAGCTGCGAGTTCTTAAAAATGGCGACTCACGTCCTTGATATAAAAAAATGTAAATTAAACACTTTCTATAACGGCCTGGTCTTTGTTAAAACAATAGATGCCTGGCACGTGTTAAATGTCTATTGTAAAAGTACCTATTTTCATAGAGGTATGACCACATCGCTGGAACGTATATTTAAAACATCCCCAAAAGGTTTCGGGAAGAACATCTAAGCTCACTAGTGCCCGATTATATGATGATATGACATTGACATAATGTCAATGTTAGAGATCGGTTTTTTATAACTATACCTACTCACAAAACGTCACTATTTAAACGCTCCTTCAGTTACAATATTGCAAAGACGTATAATGAATTACCATCTCATTTAAAACATTTATCCGAAAGTCTTTTTAAAAAACGCTTGCGCCTCATACTCCTTGCAAGACAGCATTAAGCTCCATCGTTAACATCATTATTGCTATAATTTTTTTTTTTACATTTTTTTTTTAGGTTTTCATTTGTGCCTTCATACTGAATGGTTTTTATTATCATATAGTTTTTTCTTGCTAGGTTTTTTTTATATCTTGGTCTCTTGTTGTTAATTTCATATGTAGGGAGTTGAGTGGTAGAGCAGACGGAATAACACGGTTTATTCCAGTCTGAACTTCGCCCTATTGAGTCACCCATTATGTAATGTAATGTATAATATCTGTTCTTTGTATGGTGTGTGCTCAATAAATGTCATTATTATTATTATAGAGCGTTTTTGATCCTTTAATGTAGTAACGTTGATTACAATGTTCCGTACTCTTTTAGCACTTTTTTGTCCAAATAATTAAATGTTTACATAATTTTAACAGTGTTGTTAGTAATAAGGACATATTTTTGTAATGATTTGATATATAAAATCAAAGACAATTTTAATTTTGTTCAGCTTATCTGGTCTGCTCTTCAACCTTGAAAGTTGATTTCATTAGGCGTCCTTTAATTATTTTGATGTATTTATCAAAAAATTGTTGAGATAACATGCTGATCCTTGTGGTTTTCTAATCGGTGGTATTCCTATTGCAAACGTCAAAGATGAATCAACCCCTTTTCATTATGCGTCTTAAATTTAAAAGAAACGAAATAGTAGATGTTAAAAATATTATAATACTATCTTGATGTAAGACATAACTTAGTTCATTAAAATTAGCTAATTAAACATAGAGATGTAGTACATACAAAATTTTGAGATGAACTACGATAACTAACAACAATAAATACAACAGGTAAATTTCAAGTAGTTAAAATATACGAACACAATGTCTATCGTCAACATTCATTCAAAGTCTTACCAATTTACTAGATATGGGGTGATTAGAATATCACCGTTTATAAACCTTTCCTTTACTTGTAATAAAAATTAATAAATTAGGTAATTTGTACTTTTCTTTACAAGTAAGAAGAAATCTATCTACACACTAGGATTCGCAAAAAACGTCAGTCAGAAAAACCTTGTATTTCAATGGAAATAAGTTATTCTTGTTCTGTCTGTAACAATGAAGAATAATTTATCCCGACAATCTCTACATTCTTGGATCACAGAAAAGTTTTTTGGCAACTTCTTAATCTCTTCCTCGCTGCCAAATGAAGGCACAGTTAGGAGCTGACGCTTCTGCATGTATGACATGCTTATACTTCCATGTACCCTACGGATGTGTTCGACATCTTCATGCATTCGCTTGAATTATTGATGATTTATAAATATTCGTGTTATCGTATGGGAGCTGTGAACAAACGAGACTGTTAGCATGACACTTCGCATAGAAAGAGTAATACTAACCTCATCTTCGCTATCCTCTTCGTATTCGCTGTCACTGGTAAATGGGGATTCTACACCTCGCGAGCGTAAAGCTTCTGCAACAGCAGAAGGCACCGGAAAACCAAGTTGTAGAACACTTCGTTGGCCGTAGGTTAAAATGTTTGGATTTAACTTTTTACATTCGTATAGTAAGAAGTGGACCATCTGTTCGTCGACTCGCTCGAGCGCGTAGTGGAGCGCGGTGAAGCCCTTCGTGCCTTCCCTCGCGTTTACATCGGCACCATTCCAAACTAGGTGACGAAGAACGTCGATATGACCGTATACTGCCGCTACATGTATGCACGTTTGGCCTGTAACAAGGAAATACAGATTGTAGATCTTTTGGAGCTTTGGCATTATTGTTGAGTGAAGCGCTAAACGTTACTATGGTTCGATATGAATTCGAGAGGGGGGTATCGAAGTTAACCAAGCAATGAAAAATGAGGATCTAGACTCTGAGCTTGGCGATACTGATTGAAACTCAGATTTGAGTCAGAAGGCTGAGAAGATGTTTACAGTGGAACGGACGGTTCGCTGAACTTCTTGCGCTATACCTCTTTGATAAAATTGGCAGCTACAAAGTAAACCTTGCTTACCCCCTCCCCCTCGACTCCGGAAGTGTAAAGCTCTGCGTAATCTCAGAGACAGAAGTGATTGGCGCATGGAAAACCTAAGATTCACCTAATAAACGATCCGTGGGCATTTTAATACCATAAAAAAAATCGTACCTACACAGCTGCGCACTTGTGATCTTTAATATCGACTAGCTTAACGCTAACCATATATGGTGAGGAGACAATGACTACATTTAGCAACAATGTGATGCCCAGTCGCCGCCTCACAAATTAAAAAAAAAGTTGCGGTCAAAAATTGAGCGCTAAGGAAATTAGTTTGAATCACATCCTTGATTCTACGATTTTTTCTCATTAGCACAGAATGCTCGGAATTTCAACTCGAAAATATCCCTTCGGTTATTCTTGGCTTAAAACATGCGGAATTCAGACCTCCTCGCGGCCAGACAGGTCTGGTTTTCCCAAAGTTAATGTTTTCAAAGGCATTCCGCGAGCGCGCGGCAAGATCTCTTCTATTATTAGTGGCGCATTTCAGTGAAGGACTGAATGAAGCCGAGCCGAAGACTCATTAGTCTGTTATGTCGGTCTTGGAAAATCCCGCGTTAATTTAGGACACGTGTTAAGTACGTGGGAAAATATTGAGGGATATCGTTATTAAAACAACGATCCCGAAATAATTCATTAAAGAATGCAAAAGTCGAAGCGCGTGATTTCGTAGGCGTTTTGCGCTCAGTACTATCAGGGAGCGCCTGCCAAGAAAAACCGTCCGAAAACTGCCCAAATATGTTTAGATTTTCGTGTTGTACGTCTGGGTTTTCCAAAATGATTTACGCTAATGTTTGCATGCTTGTCATTTTATTAAGGCGCGTCGCGGTTTTGAAGATTCGTCTTGTTTGAACCCACGCAATGGACTTTAGTTTAGAATGTTACTACAAAAATACGCTCAGAAATTGCCTCAATAGTTAGGGATTCCCGTCCCGTGTAATTTAAAACTCGCACAGGCAAAATTGAATTTTCCATACATCAATATCTTTCTAATCAAGGTTATTGTAAACGCGACCGTGATATTTAGCAGTAAAAGTTGGGACAAGAAGGTTAAATGGAATGGTAAAAAAATAAACAGGAAGTGCAACTGATAAAGTTCGCAACTTCTATTTACTTCCTGTGTGAATTGGTCAAGCTGTCGTGATTTACATACTTTTGTTACGATGGAGCCACCTATAATTATGGGCAAAATTTGGATTTTCCAGTGAGATCAGAGCGTAATAATTATATTCAGCATCGATGCAAAATTAATCAGTTGCACGCAACGGCTGCTTTTTGGAAAAGCACAAAAACAGACTGTGACGCATTTTGATAACACATTGATCCTTGCGGTTTTCTAATCGGGCAAACCCTATTTGTTAATAATCCCGAGAAGTATTTCAATATGTGGTTATCGCGCTTGAGATCGGTATTGAAATTACCCACAGTTACAATGGAAGAAATTGGAAAACTGAGGACCCTCGGGCGTACAGACAGAATAATTAATAAGTATGTTTAACAGCATAATTTGGGTTTTTCCGAATACGTGAACAGCGAAAGATGGCAGATGCTCTCGTGCGTAGCAGGCTCTGATACTTACCATCGTAATTCCATTGATCAAGTTGACAAGGTTGATAGGGCTGTGCGGGATAATTCAAAACTAAGGCATCTCGTTCGTTTTGTGTGACGGGGTCAGTGATGGCCTTACAGCTTTGCACATCTCCAGTCCTGGCGCAAATATGCAGAGGTGAATCACCTTGCCGATTTCTCGGCGAGGGCTTTGCACCGGCAACGATCAACCACCTAACGATCTTCCATTGTTTGGTCGCAACCGCGTAATGCAAGGGTGACTGCGCGTCGTCATTTGGCGTATCCAGCAGATGCGGTCTGGGAGCTGCCCGAATTATCGCCAGTACCACTTCAAGGAACCCCTGAACTATAGCCGAATGAAGCAACCTGAAAAAGAGACGACAAATTACGCAATGGGCCAATTTACGGTAAAATTTTCCCAATTCGTCAAATTGAGCTTAAAGCGCGTTGTTCTTTTGATTCTTTTTTTCATCTCCTCCAAGCCAATAAAACTTTGCGGCTTGGGAATACCCAAATTCTCTTACAATTTGAGAACGCAATTACGGTAATTGGATGCGTTTAAAAACGTATTGGTGGATAATTAATAAACAAATTGTCAAATTAAAAAATCAAATTTACTCTGCCCAATTAACTAACACTCAAAGTTGATAAACCTAATCAGCTTAACAGGATACGATAGCATGGGCTCCCATTCGCTCTAGAGCTGGCTGGGGGACCGTTTGAGTTTAAAGGGGTCGGCGGCCTGTTGGGTTGGCAAAAGCTTCTGAAGGTCGCTAGTGTTTCTTGTTCTGTTTTGGTATTCGGTCGATAAGAATAACGTCATCGTCAGCGCTACACGCAACATCCACCTCGTGCTGATCGAATCTATTGGTGTCAAAATCATTCATTTTTCCCCTTTAGCACGGGAAAGTTAATTAAGGTCAGGTCAATTGAATTAATGACAGTCGCAGAAAAAATCTCATCTGAGGCGACAAGTGCAAAGTTCAAAGAACATAATATAAAAATTGAAAAACTAGATTGCCACAAGGTAACAAGAGGGAAAAATCCGATGATTTCATTACATTGAAACCGATAAGATGATTTTATCATCGGAACGGCGACAAGGCCTTAATCATCAGTTTGGGGCCCGAAAAAACTTTCCTCCACTAAGGTCAAAAGTCTCAAAAGGATTGTTTACTTCAGGGATTTCCAACTTTCTTCGATTGTTTCGTAAAATACACGTTCACATAGTAACTACGTCCGCTGGTTTTGCGTAGGGAAAACCTTTAAAAAACGGTATTTAAATATCGAATCAATTGAAGGTCTAATAATAGCGGGCTTATTTATAATTATCCCGCATTTTTTGGCACGAGGAGATATCAGGGGATGACGTATTAATAACTTCCTTATACGACTGCAATAACAAGACATTATGGATTTTCCCATCCTAATTCTGTGTGCTCGTTTTTTGAATAGAAATATTCCATTGGTCAATTACGACGATAAATGGGATTATTAGTAAAAAATAAACTTACGTATCTCCATCTTCATCTTGTTCGTAGTAGAGTTCCCAGGGCACTTTTGGTTCGGGTTTCGTTTCGATGATTGTTGAATTGAGATTGTTTAGATCTGGATTCTTGAGGCTTAGACTTGAGAAATTCTCAGACAATGACAAGACTACGCCACCGTCTAACTGCAATTGCATGTCTTCTTTATTAACACTTTCTTCGATATCTCCCGATAACAGTTGGGATTGCTCTTCCGATATTTCACCCGAAATAAAACCACTATCCGTTCTGGAAGACTCGTACAGGGCGAATTTATCCTCAGTCATACCAGCGGCTTTACCAGAAGCATCTGCAAGCATATTGTATTGATGTTTACTATCCATTATTCTTGATTTTTTATGGTCTATTAGCACTAATAACAAGATGGCCCCAGAGTTTTTATAGGTCGACACAACTACCCGCGCAATTCCGATTTAAACTTTTGGTGCCGTGAGATTTTCGAAGGTAGCGCACGCGAAAGGGATAATTGAATTCGTTACGTATAATTTCGAAAGTTCGTTAATCGCAATAAGAATAACCGTTCTTATTCCCCGTCTTAATTCTCGTCAACTGAGAACCGTATAAGCCTGGAACCACGTTTAACAGCGCATTCTCGAGGGAATCCCCAGACATGCGCACCGCCGCTGCCACACCATCGCATCGACATACTCATGCAATCCCCAGATAACATTTTCCAGCTGATAAAACTTTTTAAACTTTCCGAAATTCCTCGCTTTTAATTATTATACTATCGGGGAAAATTGGATTATTTTGTTTTGGGCGCTAATTACGTACGGATTATTTCTTAATTGGGAAAATGGGGGCAACACGCGTGATGCATTATTGATTGGTTTGTTTATTTTAAACGTGAGCGCCACGCGCGCTTATGAAAAAACTTGACCAAAACCCTGAGGAACGTCATTTACCTATGATTGTTTACGTTTAATTCGTGACGCAATTTAACACTGAAATGAGTCAAAACCGCAAGAGATTCAATTATGCATCATTATATTATCGCGGGAAGAATGCTCCACTTCCTCTTTTCTCTCAGAGCGCCAAATTTGGTACCTACGGACGCGCGTAGAGGAAAATCCGTGGAAAGATCCGCCACCCGAAATATCCCAAATATAAATAGATCAAAATATTTTCTGTTTATATTTTGCGAAGTTATTTTCGATGACCCAATTTTACGAATTAAATTATTACCTATTATTTATAGACGAATTTCTGTATTTAAAAGTATTCTTTGTTCCACTTCAAATAGCTTGGAAAGTCCGCCACGCGAACTTTCGCTAAATTCAAACTAGAAATTCTCGTATACATGTCTGATGTCGGAATTCCCTTACCTCTTTGCCATGTGCCGGCTGCTATCGTAAATTCTGTACAGAATAATGCGAGCAAAACTAACTGTTAACATTTTTGGGGCGAACAACCTTTATTAAAAAATGGTCACACGTTTTATAACAATTTTCTGAAAGGGTGCAAGCGAACTGAGAGCAATAAAATTATCTCTGCTCTCTGAAATACTGTTCATTTATCTGTGGCTTCCCCGCGCAATTCAATTTGGGAAAATTAATTTACTTACTCACATAACGCACCAAAAAGTCAAATCCACATTGCAGGGGAAATTCGAGTTACTTCATGACTTCATCTAAAAAGACTTTGGGAAACTTATACCACGAACACAACACCCGAAGTTGCACGTACACAGCATAATATAATAATTTGTTGTCAGCAGTTCCAATTTTTTAATCAGGAAGGGGTACACCAAATATTTTTGCAGTACATTAGCACCAAATTAGCACAAACATTAAACAATAAATTATGCTGTTTTCAGCTCACCACTGGCGGCCTATCCACAAAACGCAATATGCTACACTCTAGATTACGAAAGCTGAAGGTGCTCTATCACTCTATGTTGGTGTTTTTGAACTCTTGATCGGGGTGAGTTTCAAAAGTGAAATTCTACCTTCCCAAACGTGACTGTAGTAATAACAATAATGTTTTTGTCTCTGTAGTGAATTTACAAAGGAACACGATGGCGGATGCAAAAACTAACGATCTAGTGTGCGCTAAAGTCGCATCGGAAAACTATCCCAGGTAAATTTGTCCCGTGAAAAATGATCTCCAGCTTACTCTACACGGATAGATCTCCGCTTTCAAAAGAAATCACTGCAGGTTTATCCGGCCCTTGGAGACGCTACTCATACATAGTCAGACCCGCAGATCTTAATATTCTCGTGTAGGTTCCCAAGAACACTACAATTGTTGGACATTTTTAAAAGAAATTTATTACTGGTGTCTTAGCGATGGCCGGCTTTCCGGTTATGTTCTGCGTGCATTGCCAAAATTTGGGAAAAATTGACTTGAGAGCAAATTTTTGGAGAAAATCTCTTTAGGATCTAGTTTTCTTCAACGTGAAGCTGCAAGGTAGTTATATTCCGAATATTTTGCATGCGGACGAAAATTCTGATTAAAATAAAAGGCAACTGTAAAATTGAGTGCAAGAGTGAGTTTTCTTAACTGCTATTCTACATAAACTGTTTTATCAACAGTAATTTGATGGAGAACGGGTATTCCGTATGCAATAGATGAGTAGACGAATTTTCCGTTGGCGAAGATTTCGTAGCAAATCATTCGGGAGCCATTTTCTTGAATTGTTTGTTTGAAATATTTTGGGGAAATCTACTGGGGATAATCTTTCTACAATTAAGTCAAGCTATGATTCTTAATAATATAAAATGATAAATTGCTACTTGGAAAGCTCGCAGAGCGCATCTTTAAAAAAATTCGAAGTGATTGGCCCGTTGTCATCTGCCACTGAGGGTCACTCCCAAATTTCAAGAACATACAATAGCATGCCACTTTCTACATAAACCAAGGGTTCAAAGAGTAAAACTTCCTCAAAACTTTTACATCCCTTTAATTAGCGCATTTTTTTAGAATAAAAAAAATGTGCTATTGTTTGCGTTTTGTCCGTCCGTCCGTCCGGACCCACTCCTGCCGTTTCTAACTATTTCTAGGGGAATGGTCCTAGAGTCCTGGAATTTTTTGGAGTAGGTTGAAGGTGTGCCAGACGGCCATCAAATTTCGCTGTCTAGAAGCCCCCCCCCACCCCCCCATAAATTATTTCCTGAGATACTATTTTTGAAAGTAAAACGCTAGGTAAAATGTCCATAACTTTTACATACGACAACCAATTGGTCTCACATTTTGCATACGCATGCCTTTAGTGGTGCCAAGTAAAACTTTACAAAATGGGGAGGGGGGGGGGTAAACACATGTTCTACCCTTCATGGTAAAAATTAATTTGATCTCTCTTTGTATTCTAATGAAAGGTCTCAACGAAAGGAACCGTTTTCTATCACCTTCTGCCTTCTTTCTGTCCTCTTATCAAAGTAAGGGGTGGGGGGGGGGGTGAGTGGAACTAGTTTTATCCTTCATGGTACTCTAATCGTGATCGGGTATATTCCCTTATACCTCAAGAACGGATTGTCGGAAGAGGGTACTCACAAAGGGCGATTGAGACGTCTGCAAGAAATATATCCATTGATGATGTCAAAACAAAAGCTATTTCGGTTACAAAAAAAATGCGCTTTATCTGCACATGAGTTGTGCACAATTTAGACTTGTTTTTAATTCCCAGACATTGGTGAATAGAAAAAATAACAATGTACTAATCTTGAAATATGGTATGTGAGGACCTTTGAATACGAAAAAAATGGTTCCAAAATTATTAATTTTTTTAGTAATTGTAGAGCACCCTGAAAGGAGAATTTAAAATCTGATTGATATCAGAGAGGATATGTAAACGAGAGGGGACAGCTAAATGGGGCTAACAAGGAACACTGTTTGGTATTTACAACCGGCGTTCATAGAGGCATTGCCGACAGTTTCTGGTTCCTTTTATTGAATTTAGGTTTGAAAAGTTGTAAGTTGTAGGGCTCTAGGAGTTGGCAACAAACAAAATTAATTGTCAATGTCAAAATAATGTTGTGTTTTTGTAGAACCGTTCACAGTCACGGTTATTAATCTATATAACGGAGAGAATCTGTTTATATATATATATATATGTATATATATATATATATTATTATTATTATTACAAATCCGCTCTGTTGTAGAATATGTTACCATTGAATTTATATTCAATGATGTTACCTACATGAACTATTGGAAGCTTGAAAGTCATATTTGAAAAGCCCGCTCTTTAGTTGTAGTTAACGCCAACGTTCACAGATGGCAGGTAAAAATTAGACACATACGTAATTAAAAAGCTGAACTGTGCTGCTAAGGGTCCCTGGTTCGAATCCAGGTTCGGGCATGGATATTTGTTTAATGTATGTTGGGTTGGTAGAGCAGCCTTAGCTGAAATTCCGCCCACTCAAAAATAAAAATGAAATAAATAAAAAAGGAGCTGTCCCCTCTCGCCTTTCTGATAGATATTGAAACTCAAGCTAAGAAATTCGCATTAATATCAAGGTGCCTAATAGGCCGCCTTCTTACGCCTCAAATTAAAATTCGCGCTATTGATCAAAGAAAGTGCTACGCTTGGGCGCATATACAATATCAAAAATAACCAGTTGCATAAATATCGTTACCAAATTTACGCTGGGAGCATTTAGCAATGTCAATTCACAACATATATGTGAGGGAGGGGGAGTCTAATTCAAAATACGAACCATTTCAATTAATTTCTTTGTAGACATTTAAAAGTTAAGTTAATTGTCAAAATAAAAAAATGTCAAATAAATAATATACATTTGTTGCTATTTAGAAATGCTATCCTTCATGTATTTCCATCTGAGCCTTTCACGTCTCTTTCTTTGTTCTATCTTCTATACCTATACTACCGATTGAGGGAGGAATCGGATGCAATCCAACGCACTCCGGATATGAAAACAGAGGGTGGGTATTGGGAGAACGTGCTTCTCTCGTGGTGCAAATATTCAATGAAATTACGATATTAATGGCAGAAAAGAAGAGAATTTATACTTAGTATTTTACAGACTGCCGTTCAATCGATTCTGGACTGTTAATAAAAATTTCAAAAGTGAGACACGACAGGACTTTTTTACCAAATATACAGTATAATTTGTTTTAACTAGCTTGGCTTTAAAACACGAATTTTACCTGTGGATGTACCAACTCTCATACTTAAGGGCTGGTCTTGCATATAAATTTATACAACGACGAAACGAAATTTGTTCAAAATGGAAGCTATTGTAGCAAATATTCCAGAAATCACCGAGTTGCTTGTTAGAATACATTCCAGAAAGTAGAGGTAGAACAGAGAAAAAAGAATGAAGAATATGACAAACAAAATACAGAAAAGAAATTGAAAATTGAAGCTCTAACGCTTTTCACTGGCTATAAAATAGGTACCAGAGAATTGCACAGCATGGCTTTAGTATTTGTATTTAACGTGTACCTGTTATTGTATACAGGGTGTTAATTAAGTACTTGTACAAACTTTAAACGGTGAATGTTTGACTAATTTTAAGATAAAAAGTTGTATCCCAAATAACAAAATGTAAGCAAAAGACCAAATAAAATAGTTTTTTTGGACGCGCTGTATCTCAGAAACCAATCCGTTGCGGACCCATGTTCATATGAACTTTTTAACTTAAAATTTGTCAAAGAATCACCCTTTAAAGTTTGGACTTGTATAGTTAGCAGATTCATATAAGGCCTTTCGCAATAGGTCACTGACGATTCAACTCAGTTCCACTGCAAAACTTAGGTTAAAAAACTCACCTCCAAGAAAATCGATATTTTCACTCAAACTTAAGGACCAATAGCACACGAATGTGAATTTGGTTGCAAGCACAGATACTACGAGTGCGACTAACTCTACGACTATATGCCTGGATAAACGGCAACGTTGTGATGAAAACCAAAATTCTCGTAATGAAACAAATCCACATGACACTAGCTTTCTTTCAAATACCGAATGGAAGGTTTTCCCTAAACAAGTATCTATCTTTCTAATACTTCACTCCCTTTTTTTTATGCTTCTAGGTACATCAGGTTGATTATAAACAAAAGGAATAAAAAAAAAGAATTTCCCAAAGGTCTTCCCAAATCGTTCTATTGCTATTACAAGGTCAGAAACCCAAAATAATGCTCATCAGTGAGAGAAAAGTAAGTAGTAGGAACTGACATTACAATATGTTCCAAAACAAATCTACAATGTTGCATTGTAAGTTGAGGCGTTCTCCTTAACATTAATTACGCAAGTAAACATTTGCATTTAGTTCAATTACATTTTAATTAAAAAAGTTCAATTTGCAAACAACAACGTTTTGAATTCTTTTTGATTACGTCTGAAATCCTGTATACTATACCATTGTATTTATAAGCGTTTATATATACAATGACTATACCTAACACAATGAGTTAACCAGTGGTGGAATTGCAATTGTGGCCGCCAATTACTTATGAATTTTTGAAAATTATGTTAGATGTAGGAGTGTAGTTCAGAGTTTACTTTTCAATTTTGAAATAATTTGGGATTCCAACCAATCGAAACAAAGTTCAAGATTTCCTTTCAAGGGTCTTGGATAAATACAAAAGCGCTTTATTTGGACTTTGAGACCAGCGTGCCATACTTTTCCAAAAATCAATTGATAATTATCCGCTAACGGTTGAAATGACAGATGATCATTGCGCTACCAGATGAAATTTGGCATTTGCATTTACTATATCAGAAAAATATGTTACGAGAATAGGGTACGGCCACCTTCACGTACCTTAACCTTGTCGGAAAAACATTAATGTTTAACTGTAACATTGCCAAACTATTCATCGTGTCTGATATAACAACTTATATATAACCTTGTGCGGCAAATACCATCCTCTGGTTTGAAACGAACATTCCCCTCGGCGACGAATGGGAAAAACAAATTTTATAATAAACAATGAAATGAATGTTCAATACAACTATATTTGCAATATCTAAAAATTCCTTTAAACGTGAGTGACCTTAGCATAAAGATCCGTTTATAAATTTCCAATAAAAATCATAAATAATCCTGCTTCTTCTAATACGAACGTAAATAAACACCATCATTTGGATTTTACAAGTGAATTAGAAAACTTTCACTTAACAAAATATTTACGTTACTCTTAATACTCTCAAAAATAGTTCAGAACCACTTTACCCCAACTGATGTCGATGTGAAAATTCCTATTCGTCATTTGTCCTATTGTACTCCTTCTTGCGTCATTTCCGATTGTTAAGAAGAACTAAAGGTTTGTAGAATTTTAAGAGCGTGCAAAAAACCACATTACCACACGGGTTGGTGTACCACTTTTACCTTTGCAACAAAAAAATCTGTCTATAGATAATAAAATTAAGGTCTTTATACTGTCTTGTCTATATTACCTATTAATAAAAGACGAAGGTTATTGTGATCAATTCTATTTTAAACGTGTTAGATCATAAGATACTCCATTGATTGCATGTCTTAATTAACGCTACTTAATCGATCGTTATTTCAGGTATGAGATCTTCCTTTTTGCGCATTCTTTCGCTGTAATTATAGCTTATTCTAAATCCAGGCGGGAATGTTAGAAATCTACGCAATTGACTAAGATGGGTTATTCCTGGACCTTATTGGTTAATCTCGGATTTTTTTACGTTAGTCATGTATTTCTCATTGGGGCGGATTAGACACACTATAAGAAAAATTTGCATTCTGTTCCGGATGATTACCCCCACTGTTGGGATGCAAGGTCAAGAAGAAGCAACTCGAACTTCTCGTTGGTACATACCCAAAATTCTGAATCTGACTTTCGGAATTTGGCGAGTTATTCAAGCGAATCGATAGTTCGCCAATCAAAAAATGGTATACGTGAGGAATTGAAAACCACCTTCATTTTAATGTTCTTGGGTCATTGCAGGGAATCCCCATTAGTACCAGTTTGACTTTCCACCATAATTTCAGGTCACATTGAGACAAAATTATTTCCGATTGATAACCACATTTCAAAAACAAGCGTAAATCGGAAAATGCGCCCCCAAAAAGTTTTTGAAAAAATATTACTTACCCCTAAAATATTGTCGAAGAATCTGTCTGTATAAATCCACACGCGACATTTGGACGTAAATTAAAATCGTCGCACTAAACACGAATTAGGATTTCTCATATAGAAATCGCGCACGTTTCAATTGTTTACAATTGCGAATTGTTACTGATTACTGCAGGTACTGATTAGAGACCACCGGTTAGATGGAAAACTGATACAGAACTAAACTAATGAGAGCTTTTTCCGTAAAGTAAACCCGCCCGTGGTGTAATCAGGACCGTAGTCGCCGGGGCAAAACGTCGGGATTCCCGCAACGTGTGAAGTCTCCTTTTATGATATTAAATCGCGATTATCTCTCCGGCTACACGTTTGTTATGTTAATTGTGTGGCGCAATTTTCTTAATTAAACTTTACGTAATTCGTTTTACACCGCGAAAAATCTAAGCGCCTAATCCGAGATTGCGGCACTCCCGGATAAGATAAGGCGGGCGATTTTCGGGCGACATATACGTCCCGTGACTCACGAAATTACAACACCCTGTATTCGAAGCCCTTGAAAACAAGGATGATTTGTCTGAATTTACATTGAGTAATACAATAAGGGGGAGTAAAACGCACACGCGGTAAACTAAACGCCATAAAAACGCTACGTTTAAATCACGAGGCGGGTTTTTCCCTTAAAAACAAGGGCGAAATCGTCAGTTTTTAGTACAGATAATTTTACAGCAAAGCGGTAATTGACGGTTTGCTAATTTGTAAGTACCAAAGTTCGATAAAATTATGGAAATTTCATGGGAATATACAGAAAATTGACCAACTGGAATTTATCGAGAGAGTGTAGTAGAGAAATCTTAAACTTTTTGAAATACAAAGGTGAAATTTTCTTCGGTACCTTTCGCTTTTTTACTCGAATGAGACGTTAGAAAACTTTTAATTAAACAAAAATGATGTACGATACTGCTATTCGTAACCACTGACCTCTCAAGTTTGATCTATTTTAACCTTTTTGTTAATTACAATCCTTTGATGTGAATATGGTTTGGTTTTTACAGAATTTTTGGTAGATAAAGGTTTGAGCTGTGAAATAGGGGATTTTTCTTTCATACATCGTGCTAATAGCGTGTTTTCTAAATTTTCTCGTAAAACAAAAGAAATGAAACAGCTTTAGAAATCCCTCGAATTAAATATTTTTGAAAATGGTACATGCCTCCTCCTCAAATGGAACCGAAAATGTTCATTTTCTCATTTCTTTGTATGAGAAGTGGATTTAAAAGTGGATTTGGTTTTTACAGAACATGTGGTAGATAAATTCAATTAAAGCAGGGAACTTTAACCCCACAGACTCAAAGAGTATACCTAGTGTATTTTCTAAATTTTCTCGTGAAACAGAAGAAATAAGACAATAGTAGAATGAGAAATCCACTGACTGAAATAATTTTAGAAATGGTATACGAAATCTTTTTTCCATTCTTTCACCTCAAAATGTGCTTCTAATTTTACTGGCTTATACGCGCAAGGGAAACTGGAATTTTTTTCGAAATTGTGTTTTAAGGTTCAGCTTTTTTAGCGCATTTTTTAAGAAATAAACAAAATGTGTTACTGTTTTCGTTTTGTCCGTCCGCCCGTACGCCAGTCTGTTTTTGGGGGATTGTCCTAGAGTTTTCGCAATAAGTAGCGTATACCTTGAAGGTGTTGGCGGCCTTCAACTTTTGTTACCTTAAGGGGGGGCGGGGGCTTCCCCTGCAAATTATTTCCAAAGATGGTGTTTTTGAAAGTAAAACTTGCAGAACTTTTACATGCGACAACCAATTTGTGTCAGATAACATATACGCACACCTCTAGTAGCCACAAACAATTTTTGAAAAAGGGGGGAGTAAAAACACGTTTTACCCTTCATGGTATTCTAATGAAAGGTGTGGTCAAAAGTGGTTGGTTTATATAATAATAAGAAACTATAGCTTTCCTTCACGACTCTTTTTCGAGATGAGTGAGAGGGAAGTGTTAGAAATTGGCTTTATCTTTCATAGTATTCTAATTAAAAATATCAACGAAAGGACCTGTTTTCTACAAACTTCTTCCTTGCCCCTTATCAAAATGGGGAGTTGGGGGAAAACTGATTTTATCCTTCGTGATACTCTAATCTAATGAAAGGTCTCAACGAAAAAAATCTTCCTCCTCGACCGACGAAAAATAAGCGCTTAGGTAATTCTTCTTGCACTATACAGCGTTTAATGTGTTGCCCCCCTCCAAGAAGGTAAACATCTATAAACATAGAATACTACTACCTTATAAGCTATTTAGGTTTTAAAATTGCGCTTTATCTGCACTACAGTTGTGCACAGCATATGCTTGTTTAAAAATTTGCATATTTAACTATATCTGGAATGGAATCTTATGAGATATGTCCAGAGTTAGGCACTGGCTCAGGACATGTGGTGGTCCAAGTACTTCCCCCTGTTGATATCTCTTTGTCATAATTTAAGTATGTTTAATAAAATTAATCAACGAATTCATTCAAGCAACAAACCAAGATTACGATTGCCCAAAATGTAACGTCTTTCCTTCCTCGATTTATTGTATACCGGGTGGTACACGGTAAGTAGGAACATAGGGATTTAACATGGGAAATTAGTTTTATGCAATATCCTGCCCTCCTCTACATTCTTATGAATTAAATGAGGCGCTTGGCTTATGCAGGTATATAAAAAATAGATTGCGCATGCGCAAATTCGACTATTTTATTTGTAAACCAATTTTTCTGAAATTTTAACAGAAGATGCTTCTTATAAAAGAAAAATGAAAACCTATGTCAGAAAATGGAATTGCGCGTACGGAAAGCCAAGGCCTTAGCGCATTTCCACAAAAATAAACAATATGCTATTGTGATTACTTTGTGCGCCCGTCCGTGGGTCCGTCCATCAGTCTGTCCGTCCCTTTCACAACTTTATCTTAAGAGCTACTTTGGTTCGTTATGGTGTCGAGGGTTTCACCAAGAAATTTGTTCTGTCTCTTAATACAATCAATTTTTTCGCTTCCCATAATTTTACACTTTTGCTGTTTATTGTGTTTATAAATTTTATATGAAACTTGCTCTATTTTAGGGATCATTTTGGATCAAATAAACCCAAAATTTGATTGTCGAATCGATTAAATGCATTGATAGAGGCAACTAGAACTGTCTCCGTTGGAAACTATGGTTAATCCTATATTCTTTTGGGTCATTATTTTTTATATGCACTTTTTGAAAAAATAGATTGCGCATGCGCAGACGCAACTTTCTTATTTATGAACGGATTTTTTCTGAAATATTAAGGGAAAGTGACTCCTACGAAATAAATGAAACGTGCATAAGAAAATCTAAAAGCCCCAATAAAATTATTACGTATCCACAGACTTTCAAATCACGTTAAAAAACATAGATTTACGCATGCGCAGATATAACCTTCTTAGTGAACCACTTTTTTTTTAAATTTCAGCTGAAGGTGTTTCTTATAAAATCGATATTTAACAGAAGGAGCCTTCATACTTGATACTAGTAAATTGAACACAGATAACCAAAATTTATTCCGCATACACATGAAAATCAATTGTCTTATTGTGAGGGAATTTGCGTTTCTTATAAAACCAAACGGAAAGACAATTGTTAATGTGGCAATGCGCTTTTTGTAAATCGTTTACGATTACTTTTTTTAACTTGTTTTAGTTTCGCAGGTAACGCTATTTTAGTTTTATTTTAAAAGGATTGGTGCGAGTGCCAAAAAGCAGTGTAGGCTCTGCTGCGTGCCTCCACCGCAAGAAACAGTACCTAGAGAGTGATCCTGCCCTTGAAGATGCAGACCTGGATCGTCTCCTGATACCTCTACCATAGAACAAACAACAATAAATGCATATCTGCTTCACAAATTCAAGGGTGGCGGAAAAAATGCATAATGCATCAAAAATCAATGGCGTAATAACTAGAAGCATAGATTTCCGTTTCAGGGAAGATAATTTCCCTCTACATTAATCAATTTAGATATCTAGATAAATTGATGTTTAAGCCTCGGTTTAAGCCGAATTTTATTTTCTTCAGTTTTGAACATGCGGACTTTTTTCATAGGTGAAAAGTATAGAATAAATGTTTGACAAAAAAGTGAAGAAACATTGTTTTTTTCCAAAATTGCCACCTTGTTTGACCTAAAAAGCCATATATAGAGCATAGAAGTTGAGAATGTTAACGTTATTTATTATAATCGGTAAGTTCTTCTCCTTTATGACATCTCCCCAGTCCCCTCATCTCCTAGACACCAGGAATTTTAACTTCAATAAGATCCCTACCGACGCAACCTTCAATTCCTTTATTGCATGAAGGAACTACGAATGAAATGCCCAATTTCTCTTAAGGAATTTTCTTTCAAAGCGAGTTTTCTCGACGGCGGACCGAATTTACCTGGGACGAGTTTTCTAAGGGGAAGATAATTTGCGATGCGAATATTCCACATGCAGAATTTCTTCCAGGAGAAAAACCTCAAATTCCGACAGTTTTCGGTCAACATCTCGAGAGATCAATAATCCGGGAAGAATCTCTTCAGCTACGCATTTTTACAGTAACAAATATAGTATGAGGACTTGTGGCACGTTTCACGAAGAAATGTTTGACAATTAATGTGTAAGACAAATTCTCGAATTTCTTATGGTTTGCTCTCCTTTCCTTGAAAACATAGAGCATTTGATGTTGAACTACCCCCTTCCATGTATAATTAGACCAAATGAAAAATAAACCAAATAATTCATGTTTTCATCTCCCATGTGTAAATAGTATTGTCCTTGTCCATAGCCTTCCAAAACCAACCTATGCCTATGCGTAAAGGAAAACTATTGCTAGACAAATGTCACGTCGGAATAAATAATTGGTGAATCCAAACCGGCGAAAGGCAAACATGTCGCAGCCTTTTAATTAAGGAAATGTAATCGCCTAAATGATGTTGTAAATGAGGAAACGTTTTATTTATAGTTTGCTTCCTTTCGGTTGTATAAGCACAAAAATAGGACAATTCGTAGATACCTTTACAATTTGATCAACTACTCCAAACTTCAGAGAGATTTGCACAACGATAACCTACATTATAAAATTTCGTTATTATTTATTACGCGATAGTACCAATTCTGTTTCTAGTATTTTACACATTTTCGCTTTTTTCAGCAGCCCAATTGACGCGATTGGAATTGTTACAAGCGTAAGTACTTGGGAATTTTTGGGTAAGTAACTAAAATAATGTGATTCCCTTCGACATAAATGCAAAATTGTTAAACGAACGTAATTTAAATAAAAACTGATTGACGCAAGCAATTGCAATAATTATCTGTCTATATTGTGCGTCTATCTACAATCTACATCATTCACATGAATCGTCACTAAATACCTACGTTTCATTTTCATATTCAACTGATAGCGAATTAAAAGGGGAAAACCGAATCTGTATAAGAAGGGTTAGAAAATATACTCAATTTTGTAAACAAAATGATTACGGTATTGTTACCTATGACAATGACTGTAAAAAGTAAACGAATGATTATATTTTTCTAAACACCTCCAAAAAACCTACCCCTCGCCAACTATTACTATGTGCGAAAAAATATATGTATTTCTGCTGCGGTTTCTTTAATAACGAGAACTAATAGCTCACCTAATTACTTGCTGACGAATCACTACAAACGATAAACCGGTAACAGGCAATTGTTGCAAGATTGAACTGTTGCTCTCTTTTAAAAGGCTTAAGGGGGACTAGGTACTGTTTTCGTTCCCTAGTTGACCAAATGATCGGAAATTTGAGCAAGAAAATCCTTCGTTTATCAGTGCTTACAATTATTTAGTACGCGTTATTATTGCTTGTGAATTTCCAAAAATGTGTGTATTTCTGAAAGGTTATTATAGTATTCCTTTATGAAAACATTTCTAATTATGCTTGATGGTTTTGGTATTTTCATCAAGCATTGCGTGTAAATTACTTTAGAAAAATTCAAACGTTTGCCTTACCCAAAAACCTGATTTTTCCCAAAAATAATGGTAAGTATTGTTAACAGTGTGTTTTTTTTAACATTTTTACTACGTTTCAAGTAACCTATATATTTAAAGAGGCAAGAGTTTTGGACTTTTGGACATCTAATAGTATGTTCAACTACGTAGATGATTTGTCTCTTATGAGCAATGATGATTGCGACGTGGGAACCTCTTAAGTAGTTATAGAATTAGTTTATAATCTTATCTGTCGGCAATGGAAATAGTTATTTTACAACTAGTTTTGAAAGTGGTACTTTTTTTCATGAATTTAAGTACGAACTTTTTTTGCATTAACCCGTGTGCGTGAAGGTAGTCAGTATATCAGTACTCTGCAGTACCTACTTTAAAATGACAAAAAAATTGCTACCTATTAAAAACTCCGATATTTGGTGTACCTACTGATGGCCGACGGTATTTGGAAGCTAGCCAGTACACTGGGTATTGATAACCTGCACATTAATATACAACAGTACTATTTAGTACTTCTTGGGTACTGTATACACAATCAGATTTTTGATATCATTAAGGATTGCCTTGTACTGGCTACTATCAAAATCCCGCTAGCCAGTACACGAGAAATTGACAACCAGGTTATAAACAAACATCAGTACCATTGAGTACTGCTTAGGGACTGATTAAATGTGCGTTCCCTTTTCTAATACCTTCGGCCTTTGGGACTGTACCTTGTAAATGTCGCCAGTCATTACAGGGGATATTGATGTACGGTAGTACATAAATAAGCAATAGCACGATTTTTTACTTCCCAGTAAACAGTAATTTGTTAAGGAAGAAAGAGCGGAAGTGAGAGAAGGACGAAGCAGATGGGCAACTTTGCTTTTTGGTGGTCAATTATCGATCATCGACATTCGCGATTTACTGTCACTCCAAAACTGAGCTACTGTTCATAGACAGGACGAAACGACCAGTGAAACGCGTAGTAAATATCGTGAAAAAAAGTACCACTTTCCATACGATTTTTTTACAAAAAATAGTCCGGTAAGTCGATAGGTAACTACTTATGCAAAAAAGATATATTGCATAAACCTGAATCGTTTCTTTTCAATATTATGTATCATTGTCCACATGACTAGGTTTTCGTAATTGTACTGTCAAAATAATAAAGAAACCTTGAAAAATGTTTTCCACATTTACAGACATAAACAAAATTCGCACAATATTTTGCTCTCCTGAATTTACCGTACAAGTTCCAACAATTAGACATTACACAATCGCACAGTAATCGCATTAATAACGTAAAAACAGTGGTAACGAATTTTATTCTGATAGTAGTGAGTAATTAAAAAAAACACGATGTCATTATTAATTACAAAAGAGAGCGTTATCGGAATTGTATAATTTCTAAGTAGTTACCAATATTTGTGGCAGTGTTATTAATATTTTTTGATTGATTATGTGACCATTCTGAGATAATTGCATGCAAAAGGCACATATGTGTTGAGAAAGTAATTCATAGTTCAAGCATTCAATGGTACAAGCGTCAAGGCAATTTGGAACAATGCAGGCATTAATGTTATTGGTCTATTTTTAAATTGTATGTATATTTAAACATGTGTATAGGCTTTTCACGGCGTGCATGCACTGGATTGATTTGTGAAAATGAGAATTTTGGACCAGATTATGCTCTATCGAGATCATGTACCGTAAAAATTTAGGTTTTTTTAAATTTCGTTTTTCGTCGGTATCGATATTTCAGTAACGCAATGCAGCCGATGAAAAAGAGATTCATAACTTTTTTTTAGCTTATAACTTATAAGCAATTTCAGGCGTTTGGTCTTTGCAAGATTCGCCTGAAAATCATTAAGCCAATCAACAGTTTCTTATTTGATCTGCGATAATGAACCTTATAGTTATAAGTATCTTTGAATGGTAATCGGAAAAGCTTAGAAAGCGTTTACGAATTCATTATACGAGTAATACTTATGAAACTAGCTTGATATCCAGAAGTTTGCGTCGAAATGCATTAGGTTAATGCCCTCATTTGCATTTATATTTTTGATTTGTAAGCCAATTTGAATTGAAACGCTTCAGCAGTTTCCTTTTCAATGTTGAATACCTACTATCGGCCGTTCAACCTCAAACAAATATTGATTACTTACCTACATTTCGTCTGATATCATGTATCAAAAATAATATTGCGTGATTGGCGATTTCAACCTTTACATAGGTATTTTATCGGTTTCTTTATTTCCCGTATGGTTATTAGCAAGGAAAATAAAAATAATTTAGAAGTACAAAGAAGAACGAATTAGGTACCTGTACCTAACAGTTGTAGGCTACCAGAATTAAAAAATCCGATACAACGGAATACCGAACAATCCCCGTGCTGTAACTTTTTGGCCCGATAGTCTACGTAGCTCAAAAATAATAATGACCCTTCTTATATCCTTAAGACGTTTCTAAACAAAGTTATCGTGAACACGGACAAACAGACGGACAGACAGAACGGGTACATGAAGTTGTGTGGCACGTCATTTGGAAATGCTTCTTTATAACACTTTCGGTTTGTCTGTCTGTCTTTGTCTGGGACGATAACTTTCGGTAATCGATGGCTAAGATCTGAAGCTTGGATGGGTTCGTAGTTGAATCATTTATGTATCATTTACATTTGAAACGCGCGTGACTATAATTTAATGCATTTTATAAACCAATGCGAAAAATGTTAACAAATCAAAATCGTTGTTTTATGTCCTTAAATTCGATTGAGAAAACGATCAAGAACTGAATTTTAAACATTAATGATGCTATGTGGGTGCCAATTTAATTGGAAAAAGATGTAAATTCGCACACACATGCACACGTTTTTCATAAATGAACAAAATCCATGTCTCTCTCATTCTTTCACGCATGTTTCCTTCGGGGTGGTTAGAAATTCATTTTATCTTTCATGATATTCTAATTAACAACAAAAGGAACTGTTTTCTACCAACTATCGCCCTTCTTTGGTTATGTCAAAACTTAAGAGCGAATATCTAGAAAACGGTTAGTCGGCGGAAAGTCTCACAAACCCAATCACCATAAGTTTCATGGTCATTGATTAATAAAATAAACAAATTTTAAAAAACGATGCTTTGTCTTTCAAATTGGGTGACCCCCAGAGCGTTTTCAGTAGGGTAATTTTTTGCCATTGACGTCGTATTCGGAAACCAGAGTTTTAATCCGGCTCATATTCAATAACACTGATCCTTGAACTCGTAGAAATCGATTGGCGGAGGTTTGACATCGCTCTCTCTTTTCGTTCTCGAATTAAACGAGGAACGGACAAAATCACCACATAAGGGAAATTTTTTTTCGAAAAATTCCCCAAAAAAGTGAATAATAAAACAAATTAATGTGTATCTACGTTTGTTACCTTTCTATTGTTACTTTCATTTTGTCTAGAAACATACACATTCATTTGTTTTATTTTGATGTAGGATATCTAGATTCATGTTATTAATGTGATTAGTGATTATAATAAGTTTTTTTGAAAAATTTTCTTGTATTAGAGAACTAATTACATGTTACATCATCGAAAAGAGAAAAAAATCTCTATCAAATGGGCCTAATGAAAACATGCACTGTCATTTAAAAACATTCAATTGTTTCCTGAAATAAAAACCACGGAATGCTCCCATATTATGGCATATAGAAAATGTTGTATACATTTTATATTTACCGAGATATTATATTCCATACATAATGGGCACCCTGTATAAAAGCAAATTGAGTGTCAAAATATACAGTGAGCAGTTCAAATACGGAACAAATTAATTTCAAAATCAGGTGTTGAAAAAAAAAGCTCGTACAGATCTATCATAATTTTTTCTTGTGCATTTTTTTGCGCTAAAGAGAAAATATACAGGGCGCGTTAAAAAGTAAACTTTGATTTAACTTTAAAATAGAACAGTATTTTTTACAATCCATTTATCCAACATTTGCAAATTTTGGTTACATTTTGTTTATTGCAAATAAATATTAAAAAGTAAAGTTGGTGTGTGTTATTTCCAGGAAAAAAATAATATATTCATTAATAATAAAAAATAATGCCCATTTGATTGGGTATAGCAACTGTGATTTGGTAAAGCAATTTGATAATATACAATAAATGCAAATAAAACAAATGTCAACATATTATACATTTTTGAAATCAAAATGAAAAAAATTGTTCAATTTTTGAAAAATATACAGGGCGTTCCATTATAAATTTGTGATATTCATTTGTCTTTTTACTTCATTCAATACAGTTTCTGGAGATTTATGATAAACCCTACAACTTTTTTATTTCAAGTTTTTTTTTTGTATCTGATAATAAACGGACTATGTGCTGTCTAAATATACGGAATAACCCTGTACCTACATTGTGCAAATTTTAATTGAGATCTCTGTAGAAATATACGTTTCTGTTTTAGCCATTATAGTTTGATTGATTGTTGGCTTATTTTCATTAAAAAATATGAAACTAATACCACAGATTTAAATTAGTATATTTAAATCTGTGCTAATACTGCATAACCCACCGGTCACAATTACGGAGAACGAAATCCACGTGCCTAGGCAGATGCATTCCAACTGTTAGTTACAGTGATATTTCAAAGTACTATTTATATCGTTATAATGTATACATTTGAGTTGTTATAATATGATTGCACATTTTTCCGGAAACATATGTATTTCATATATAACTTAAAAAGTTAGTGTGAACTTTTTTGTTTTGCGCTAATAAAATAATAAACTTTATACTTACCCCTTTGCTAGTATGAATTTTTGAAAACCTGGAATCAAATACATAAAGTCCTCCTGTATACAACACTAAAATGCTCGTAGAGTTATCAAGAATCTTTGTGAACTGTTAACCGCACCAGCACAATAATTACTGAAATAATCCACGACCCTTTTCTAACTGACACCGTTTTGTTTACAACTGGTGATTAAACGTTGGTTTTTCCATGCAAACCATGATTGGATTTAATGGACCACTTGTAGACTATATGCAATAAGTTATTTTATTGTTAGTAGTTTGTTCAAAAAACTTTGTGCAAACATAGACACAAATTATTTTGTACATCTTGGGAACGGTCCAAAAGTCGTCCAAATTCTAAATGGAATTTATTGTTCCTTTTTCCAAAGTATCATCTGCGGCCATTTTGTACTGTAGCGATCTAAAGAAAATGTCGTTGTTAAATCATAGCTAAATCGGTTGATCATCTATCAAGGAAAAATTCACTTCCTCAGATGTCTCTTGCTGTACATCTTATTATGAAGATGACCTAATCGTCTGTATTTTGAAAAGCGCATTGACCTATCAATTTTAGATATTCTTCATCGATTACGTAACGCTTTGAAGATTTCTTGAAAGATGATTCTGTTTGGCAACCGACGTACCTACCTACTGATTAGATTATTAACCCGTGTCTATTTGTGAATAATAAAGCACCTACGTCCTGGTCTGACGTGATTCGTTACCGCGTATTTCATTCGACGTAATGTTGTTTTTCCACCAAAATCGATTCGCCTTGAAAAAATGCAGTATGCTGAATTTGTGGTTGAAACCAAAAAAGGAACAACAGTGCAGATGAATATTATAGTGACTGTGACGTAATGAAGCTACGACATCCTTTGGAAACGCAACAAACACTAATTTGCATAATAATTTGTACACGATCTGTAATTCATACCTACTTTGAAACAATCCTTTTCTGGCAAAGGTTAGAGAAGTCATTGCATCATTTGATTTTTAGATTCGCGTAGATAGAATTAGGATACGCTTAGTATAAAAAGGTAGTGATGCATATAATTATGTAATGTTGGCATCAGTGAACATGCAAATTGCTTTAGGTGCATGCAGATGAAAAGAAACATTTTCTCGTTCGTTTTAGTCAGTCTTTTTTTTTAATTATTTACAGTGATACAATGCCAGTAATAACCTTCCACCTTTTCGAAAATGAACCTTCACCGCAACTTTATTTATGTTCATGCAATGGCAAATATGTAAATCTTTATAACAACGCGAAAGGACTTTCTTTCGTCGCTTTCGTAATGGATTAACATATTCTCCATATTTCTGAGTTTAAGGTCATTGGAGTGCAAAATCTTTTTTCAGTAGGGCAAAGCAAAGCATTAACGATGAATTTTGAAGTACATCATTAAGTACTGTTGTGATATCTTTCATATACCGCCATACATTTATGTTTTATATTGTTTAAATTTTGTAAAAAAAGTTGTCAAAATAAAAGAAGATCCTTAAATTGGTTTTATTATTAACGTATGTCCTAAAAGTTTTGGCACCAAATTCATTGGCTTTAATTTTAACAAAAACAAAATAATATCAAGCTGCCTTTCGAAACAAAAGTTGAGAGTTATTCATTTTGAAGTTTTCGCTCGTATAAATTAGAACTAAGAAAAAGTATCCACAAGTTGGTTGGGCCGAAATGTCTGAATCACCCAAAAAGTGAAAGATCCTTCTAGAACATTCTGGAGGCGCCAATGAAAGCGGATGTGAAATCACAATCTTTCCGGCACATCTCAAAACTTTTTCGTATGTTAGGTGTCTCTGATATTTACTTTACATCCGCACAAAAAAAGCCATTTACATAGGTAAGACGAGACGAGACTGAAATATAAAGGACCGGCCCTTAGTGAGAAAAAGGATTTCGTGTTTTCAGGGTGTTCGATATTTTTAAAATAATGAGTCGCAGACAGCAATTTTAATTATATATTATTATTTAAAATCAAACTAATTACAAAATACGTAATTACTGTCATCTGAAGGAGAATGATTACGTATGAAAGGTGATTAAATTGCAGGTCGAGATATAGTTGCAAGTTGCAATGATTTATCTTACAAGCTCTGATCGACATCTTTCTTCGTTTTGCACATTACATTACAAGAAAAAAGTTTTGTGCCGTATGACAGCGACGATAAGTCATATCAACTTTTGACCTACTTATTTTATTCTTCTTCCGAGAGAAGATGGGCTTAGTTATCAGTGACTTAATACTTACAAGAAAAAAAAATTAAAGTACTTATTTTACAACTCGCGTCATCGCCAACCACAACCATCCGGAATTCCATAAAAAATATTTTTATTTCCATCTGTAGATATTTACCTCAATTCTGTCCCAGAATCGACAGGAAAGGAATGGTACACTCCACAGCTTGGTGCAAAATTTAGACATCCAGATTTGTTTTATGTACCATTTGTGTCAAATATTCGATTCAGATTTGATTGATCAATCAATTGTACCAATTTTGTAATGAACCACGTTTGGGCATTGAATAATAGTGTTTTTATTCAATGGTTTGGGTCAGATTTAAACCCATAGAACTATAAATGGAAAAATTAGCTTACCCTATTCATTGAAATTTCGCGAGGCACGAGAATATGCTATAGGTACTTTCTCTTCCCACCACATTATTAAGAAGTAACGTTTGGAAATTTGCCTTTTATTTCCAATGGGAATTCTGAAAAGGGCAAAAATTTTTCTGTGAGATAACTTGTCAGCAAGGGCCTCTCTCCGATAACATATATGTGCTATTTTTAAGGCAGATATCCGGTGCTGATAAAATTATTTAGTAAACACGCGTGTGTAAATTGGAGTTCACTGGTGATGATATAATGTCATGTAGGTCACTGCTTGGCGTAAGAAGTAGGGGATTTAATTGCGATTTCATTCAATTTACTGGAACTCAAAAGTCGACTGCTTGATATAACCATGTCACAAACAGTAGGCAAATTGGAAAAACACGTTTAGAATAACAAAACTATGAGCAACTTACATTTGATGCGTTTTACACATTGCTAATTCGTAATACTGTACGCATGGCACGTGTCACCTTATTACTACCTACATTATTTTTATTTGAAAGGTGTTAGGTTAACAACAAATTCCTTTTGTTAAATAATTGTGTTTATTTACCGAACTGTTTCCAAGGTAAGTCATTTAGGTAGTTGCACCCGGAAAATAAGCAAAAATTACATAAGTTGTACTACACACACCCAGTAAATTTTTTCTTGCTTTATTAATTAAATTTCCCACATAGTAGCCGTGAACCTTCAATTTACTAACTATTAACGATCATTCTTGTTTACAAACAATAAAAAAATTAAAATATAATTGAAACTTTTCAAGACCAGATGTCACTTTCTTTCAAAAGGAAGTATAAACTATCGAAGTAAAACCGCATCTTCCTCTTTACTATGCAAACATTGCTAAAACAAACACCTCCGTTGGAATTACCTAGGTATCAGAAAAAACATCGTTTGACGTCATTTTTATCGCGTACTTCATTCAATTCATTTTCCCAATTGATAATTAAACTGTTGGACATGTTGGAAGCACGTTTTTCTACTTTAATAGTGTACTAATGGGCGGATCTTCTTCAAGGATCGCCACTTGAAAATGAACTTCCTTGAAAGCGTCGAATTTTTTTACGAAAAACAAGCTTTTTTCCTGGTCACTGTATCGCGGAAAAACCAAATGATAATGAATAACGATAACATCTACCTGTTTAATTTGTAAACTAATTTAATGTACTTAAAACTAATGTTTACTGTATAGCACACATATTACGGTTTACGAATCTCCATAGTGAAAATGAAAACAAAAACTCACCCTGTATAATAACGTAATTGTTTTGTAGTAAAGTTGATTTTTTAATCCAAGAAGGGCGGCGTAAGCAATTTTAGTTTTCAGAAAGGGGGCGCCATGGAAAGAAGTTTGGGAACCAATGATCTAGAAGCAAAAGGCAAGGGCAAGGTGAGTATAGGTACTTTTCATCCGGCAATGCATTGTTGCCTGTTGTCAGTCACAAATAATAAAAAAAATTGGTGAGTTAGTAACAAAAGAGGGCAATTTGGCTCCATAAAAATCAAGGATCTAACTAAATTTTAGAGTTTTGGTTATAAATGTAGTGTTATTTTTAACAACCCATGAATGTGTACTACCTACCAAATTTCATTTTCATTGTATTGATTTGATTCGAAAGATTAAAAAAAATAATTTACCAATTTTTTGAGTAGATTGTTATAATTATTTGTCACGTAAATTGTAAATAAAAAATTTAAATTTATATCGCTATAGGATTATACATTGCTTAGATCTTAGAAGTCATTTTTAGAGGTATTTTGTTGAACGAAAGTGGTCACTATTAGAGGGTGTGATCGTCTAACGTCTTTTATAAGCGCACAATATTCCATGTGAGGGTTTTAATGCTTCCTATAAAAAAATATGACTTTTATGCTAAAATCCCTCATACATAGGTACTGTTAATACCTGTAATATTTTTTCGTCTGAACATTGTAATATTGGTACACGAGGCAACTCGACTTTATTTTTACTCTTTTTTGAGTGGTTGATAAACAGGTATTATCGTCTGTTGTATAATTAAACGATTCAATCGAAAGTGTTTATTTACTTAGTGTGTATTTTTTATCTCGACTACCTAGGTACTTAAAAAGATTAATTAAGATCCTCGAGTACATTTGCATTGCATCGGAGGCCAGATATGATACCTGCCTGGGTACAATAATCTGGTTTTTTGTTGAAGATAATTATTGTTACAGATTATGATGCTGTTTATTATAATAATGCCTATAGATCTTTTATCGCTTTAATACAGTATGCATCCGATATAGTTCCTAAAATTGGCCCAGTAAACGCTAATGTAAACTTTCTCGAGATAATTCCATATTTTTTTCTGTGATTTATATTTAAAACGCTGATCAGGTCAATGAAAGGTATGGCAATTTAATAATTTAAATAAACATTATGGCTTTGATATGGTAGGTTAGTCTCTTTAGTTATCTCTCCATATCTTTACCTTCAAAGTAGTCCATCATATATTCTGTTTCCAAGTGTCGCACATCAGTGCCATTAATATCTCCAACTCGGATTTCTACAGTCTGTTCATTGTTCAAGCTCAAAAACTACTCCGCCGTTTGTATTCTTTTTGCTTCGTTTCCAGGACTAGGGATATTACCATTTGAAAAAAAAATTTAAATTACGGTTATCACCCCATTAACATAAAAAAAATTTGATTTGCAATTGTATGGTAGAAATGGACATAAAACAGCCATTAACAAAAGGTAATTAAATCTCAAGATATATGACGGAAAAACCAGGAACTGCAGGTGGGACATGTAGTAAGTAATTCGTGGTTTTAACATTTCTCATGTTGCATCATAGTCTCGTGCTTTGTAATTTTAAGGTTACTTATGTGCTTTACGATCAAAGATAATTTTCCATGCTGAACTTCGGTTAAACAAAATTTTGTACGCCACTGTATATAATGAAGACATAACAGACTTCTTTAGACTAAAAATATCAAAAATTCTATAACACACAAAGTCTATTCGGGGTTCGCGAAATTCGCCCCTTACTCTATTGACCACTCATCCGAGTTACAATTCAGCATAACCGTAACTAAAGTTTTCTTTCTTTCCACGGTCATTTTTTTCCCATTGAAACCTGCATTTTCGTTAGGCCAAGTATACTTGTGTTACTTGTTGCCAGATTCGCCCCTCCCACGATCGCGATAACAACATCCTCTAGAAGGGAGATCAGCAGGATTCAACAAACCAGGTAAGTATCTCCAAGACGAAAAGGGGATGAGATTCCCAAACATTCCAGAAAAAAACATACGACATCCAATTTGTAGTCAACTCCAACCCCCTCATCGAGATGACATGAGTTAATAAGTTTTTTTAGTTAAGAATGTAATAATTATACAGGTTGCCCATTATGTATGTAGTATAGTATACATATATCTCGTTAAATATCGAATGTTCTTCTATATGAACATTTTATTCTCCATAATAAGGCAGCATTCAGTTGTTTTCATTTCAGAAAACAAATGAGTAACGAAAAACAATTGAATTTTTTTAAATAGGAATGCACCCTTTCATTAGCCTCATTTGATAGAGATTTTTTTTCTCCTCTTGATGATGTAACATTAATGTTATAGATGTAATTATAATAAATTTTTAAAAAAATTTTCTGCTATGGTACTAACATGTTACATCATCGAAAAGGGGAAAAATGTATATCAAATGAGCCTAATGGTAGGTACACTGCCATTTAAAAAAACTCAATTGTTTTTCGTTACTCATTTGTTTTCTGAAATAAAAGCAAATGAATGCTGCCTTATTGTGGGAAATATGATTTTTATGGTTATTATTATTTTCCATAATTTGTACAAGTTTCCTAAAAAAAATCATGAAAGTCTAAATTAAATTAATATTAAATGTGTCCTAATTTGACTATGTAGTAGAGAACACCATGGTCTGGTGAGAAAAAATGGGTACAGTGGGTTAGAATCGACCCTAGATTTCTTTAAAAAAAAAGCTCGTATCATCGGTTTCCAAAATTCTACGAAACTGAGTATTAGTTCTTTTTTGCAATAATGACGTCAGAAAAATAGCAAATAGACCTTTTCTACCGATCAAACTCCATCAACCTTCAATTAAGTATGTAATTAGGTAATTACAAAAAAATGGATATTCCGTATAGATACAAACTCAGAAAAGAACTCGTCATGCTTCCTTAAATCCTTACGTTCCTAAAAATGGGCCCAGTAAAAAGTAATGCAAACTTTCCCGAGATAATTCCGGATTCCTTCTCTGTGATTTATATTGTTTCAGAAGGCTGATCCTGTCGAAGTAAGATATGCAAATGTAAATACAATGATTTATAAATATGTAAATTCGGCTCATTTAAAATTAAGTGTTAACGTAAATTGTGTATTACAGAACGCTAAATGAATTGGATTGGGCAGGTGCTAATTAATTTGCACAAACAATTTGGTAGCTTTGTTTGCGTCATAAACTTGTAAAGGTTGTCTACATGCCTGAATCTCATAATTTGGCATTAACCACAACTATTTACCTGTAGCGTTCGGCGTTAGCGACAAGTTATGATGGTATTCCCGTAATTTATTGTTATACTGGGAAACAATTTTTCAGCATCCTGGTTTGGTGTGATGCTCGGTGACTTGACAGGATGACGAATAAGATACTCTGTGAGGTCTTGCCGGAAGCACACATTCCTGATTCCTCCTCTTAGTTCATGCACTTCTAGATCAAACTGATGTAGTTAACTTGCCCAGTGGCCTATTTTTAAAGGAACTTTGCAACTTTTCACTTGTCACTTTGCATAATTTTGAAATGCAAAAAGTATTGTCTGTTACATAAAATATTTGTCAACGTAGCATTTGGTGTGTTATTCATCTCTACTAGACATACTTTGAGTGTTATCACGTGTCAGAATAGTCCTTATGGACCCAAATATTATCTGAAAACTGCAAAGTGAAAAGTTACAAAGTAACTTTATGAAATAGGCCCCAGGTCGCGTGTACTTTTTACAAGCTGTGTTACGAGGTCATGGCTCTGCAATCTGCAAGTGGATTTTCCGATCGGAAACTCTAAATCTGAAATGTTCCAGGAAGGAAATGTCGTAATTCTGCTATATTTCTTAGAACGGAATCTTAATCAGTGAGGACGATACTTTTTCCATTTTGCATAACGCAAAACAGATAATCGCGAAAAGTAATGATGTAATAATTTACGTTTTAATTGGGCGATTATATTATCACTAACGCGTTTTGAAGGTCTCCATAAGGATCATCGCTTGTTTTGCTTACGTCAGGAATCCCCAACTGCAATAGTACAGGGGTCTTGGAAGAGGTACTTTTGTGGAAATTCGTTCAGATGCGAAGAGAGTGGTCATTCACATTCTATGTGATAATCGCAGATTACTAGGTGTCATAGATTCTTGGCGTCATTGTGCTGTAGTACTCAGGGTCACAAAAGGATTATTCCAAGAGCAATATCTAGATATTTTTCCATATAGTAATAATCTTTTAGAAGCGATGAGCATGTGTGACGATAGAATTTTAGCAGCGTGTATGGAAGTTTATCGAGACACTCTTCCCTTTTCGCCTGCACATTACCCAATTTGAAATCGCAGTAGCTACCTACTTTCCTAGTTTTTTTTTTTTTTTGGTGTGTTTTTGGCTTTGGCAGTACCAATAAGCCAGCCTAGTTTATAAGTAAGATTTCTATTAAATTTCAAATTTCAATTTTATTTTGTTGTAGAAACTGGTATATGTATAAATATATCGAAATATTTTTGGATTCTAAAAGAAGAAACAATGTTGTAGGGAAAGTGACATTACATTTTTGTAGATTGGTGTAGAATTCATTTCTAAAAGTCGAGTTATTGCTACACTCCAACATAAGGTGTTGCATTGAACCTTCACTACCATACTTAGTTAAACTAGTAAATAATCTTAGTAGCTGTAACCCTTGTGTTGATGGAAAAATCAAATGACCAGCCCTTAATGATTTCGAATGTTAATGTGTTGCTATAAGAGAGCGAATTTGTTAATACTTTATTCCTTCTAGTTCTAGATTTGGTTCTTTATTGAGGAATACTATGGCAACTAAACTAGCGTTCTTCCCAAATTTACTTTTAACTTGAACGTTTTTATTCAGTCACCCTGTACAGAAATGTATCAGTTCTTTCTATAAGTTGTGATATAACCGTTGAGTGTTACTCAATGATATAACCATTGTATATTTTATACAATGATATAACCCATGCCATACAATGTAGTGAGCAGCGCAATAAAAGTAGAAAAGCTGCTAAGTACTAGATTATTTTTAGGTTGACCTTTGTTTAAATAAACAAATTCGTTCAACGTTAATTTTAACGTAACGAAAACTTAATAGTGCGTAAAATGCACGGGGAACCGGTGTACTAAAATTGAAAAAAAATGAGTTAAGGGCATACTACACGGTCGGACGGACAGGCTACCTTTACGATCTCATAAATTATAAATTGTTCGATTCAGTGCAAATAATTGCAAATTTTCGAACAATTAGAACTCTCTCTTTCTGCGGGTATTCACTAGTTACACTTCAAGAACCTCTCCCGTACATCACACACCTGCCACGGACCACGGTTTCACAAACGATGATTAGGGTTAATCAATAATTAAATATGTTATCATGTTAGAATTTGTTTAGGTATAAGGTACGATGTTTCCCATTCTAATATTTTTAATCATTATTTGTCTGAATGCTAATGACAAAGAATGAGTCAAAAGTACGTCGAGCTCGAAGGATTACATTCAAACTTCTTTTCAAATCTTCGCCATAAAGTAGAAAATGCACTCATACCTTGAAATCTTAACCCCAAAGCTTGAATTTATAAGTTATAAATCGCCATTTTGGCATTTCAACCTAGTTGTAACTCGAAATAGTAAAATTTATTATAAATTGAAATTTTAATTTTTTCCAGGATCAAATTTCAAATTGTAAAATGAATTTTGGATCAACATTTCGAAATATAGGTAACGTATAATGTTGAAAAGGAGCACGGTTAAATATGAACCTTTCAGGTGCTCGTAAAGGTCACAATCAAATATCTTTTTAAATAAACGGTTCAGGTTTGACGTATAAGTTGAAATTTTAAAATCTCTACGAATGTCGATATCAAAAATTGTAATGTGACTTTTTTTATGTTGTCTACATTTCTAGCGCATTTCCACAAAAATTAAAAAAATGTGTTAATTTAGGAGTGTAATACCCCTAATCATTTATATCGTTATTAAGTTAATTTTTATCAATAAAAAGGCTGTTATTCCTGCATTTTCCCAAAACAAGTAATCCCAACTCCACAAAAAAACATTCCGATGTGTTACAGAATTTAAAAAAAACATTCGAGCAATTGTTACTGTTCAATAAACGGCCATTGTAAATTGTTGTATAGTGTTTAATTTAGGGGCGTAATACCCCTAATCCTTTATATCATTTTTACATTTATGTGCGGTTTTTTCTGAAATTTTAAGGGAAAGTGCTTATTAAAAAAATAAATTAATAGTTATTAATGATACAAGTTCGTTTATGAACGTTATAATGAAACGCGTACGTGTAACGTTAAATTCACGAGGCGTAGCCGAGTGATTTTAGATATATGAGTATAAAACTAAAATGAAAGCCCATTGTTAATGCAGAAATTTACGATTACGATTTTTTTTAACTTCTTAATTTTTATTCCCGAAATGAAATCGAACACTTTTCAAGTAAACAAGACTCTATAGAGAAGTTCCAGCATCCGATTTGTAATAACAATACTCAAAAATGACTAAAGGCCACGAAAGTTATTTGCTGGTAAGCACCAAGTTAAGATAAATATATGCGACAAGTAATTTGATATTAATTTACAGGGCCCGTGCCTCGTCTATAACAATTTTGGGGGGCAGTGCAGCCCCTAGAATGATAATTGATAAATCAGAACAACATTTTTTAAAAAAGGTACACTACATACACGTCTTTCTACGAGTAAATACAGAAATATAAATTATCTTTGTACATGTTCAGTGTCAACTTTTTAGTATAAACGGTTGTGCCCCCCCCCCCCAGGGAATTTTCAAAAGTCGGCGCCTATGGTTTCAGAAACAGAAGGAGCAGAATGGAGGAATCACGTGTATCAAATAACAAAGCTCAATAACAGTAACTACTTCAATTGGAAATACAAATGGGAATTGCTATATTGAGAGAAAAAGAAGTATGGCACGTCATTGAAAAGAATATGTGAGGCAGAGTGTTGAATATTCAAAGAATTTAGCATGCCGAATATTTGAATTTTGTTTTGTGTTGATAAAACTTTCATAAATTCGGATTTTTCTGTTTATAACATAAATATTGACGGAAAACCACTGAGTTTTCTGAGGAATTTATCTAAGGGCTGGATTCTTCTTGCATTATATAGCGTAGATTTTGAATGTATGCCAGGCCGCCTTTAAATATTTCTGTGTAAAGGATACCCTTTCCATTAATCAACTACCAAGGAAGTAAACATCGAACAATGGTACTACTAACCCAAACATCCTACTAAGCTTTCGGTAATCGGTTTAAAAAAATGCGCTTTCCCTGCACAATTTATACTTGTTTTGAATTACTTTGATTCTTAAAATCATAACACAATGTTGAATTTTGTTAGTTTAGATTGCCAAAACGAAATTTTGGAATTGGTGTTAGATTTGTTTTTATTCTAAGTGCCTATGTATCAAATTTCATTTAAATGCTTTCATAAATAAAATCAACAGAAAATGTTTAAGCAGATCATGGTGTCATGGCGATTTTTGGTTTAGGTACTTTTTTATCAAATTTGTTTGCATCATTATAGTTTTCCCAATGTCACTAATTAATTAATTGCTGTATAAAAAATATATACACGGGAAAGGTAAAGTAACAAGTAACGAGAAATAACACCAGCTGACTAATAGATAAACATAAGGAAAGAAAAAAGTAAATTATACATAATTAGCTTAATCGCATACAAAATTACATAATGCCCAGCTTATGGAATTAGATCACTAAGTACTCAATCTCTATTTATACTTCTACTGATGCCATCATTTAAAAAAACATCAATCAAATTGCAAACCAGTTGTCACGCGCGATTCTTCAGCAGGAAAAAATAAACGAGAAGATGAAAAAACAATTAAAGGAATCGAATTTAAATTACAATTGCTTATAAACACAGCCCGTTTTACAAAATTGTAAAATAAAGAGTTATACTTGGCTAACCAAGAGTTTTTTAAATACATAATGAATTTATGCGGGGATGTCCGCGCTTAATGATATCATTGTTCTATCGTAATTTGGATTTCACATCTAAAAATTGTTACTGAAGTTGTCAGTTTAAGTGACCCCTTTTTGTGTATTATTTAACTACTACCTATACATATAGATATTGTATGCAGTTATATGCGTGCAGGTCATCGGAAAAACCTATAGGAATCATCAAACAATGCGTATGCATTTCGTTTGTTATAGGGTTTACGACAATGCCTCATACATAAATTATTGGCTGTAAGTTTCTTTTTCGACTTACACTATAGAAAGTGGTATGTGCAATTTATGCAAGTGTGACATTCTAGAATTGTATACCAGCAGATGATGCAGGATATGTACCTAGCTACGGATTTACAAACGCACGTGTGCCTTCCACTGATCAGTTAACCACAGTACAGGATTACCCAGCTTCATTACGTTTTTCTTAGAAAATATTAAAGATTCGTCGGCGGACCACCCTACTAAATTACTCATTTAAAAAACCTATAGGTAAATCAATTAGAACGTATTTAGATTTGTGGAGGCAACACACAGGAAGAACTCTCTAATAGATTTTGCCATGTAGAACCCAAAATAGACAAAAATCGTCAAGTTATGATCGGAAATCCAAAGCAAATGGTCTTTCATCTTCCTTGTAAATCGTTTATTCATGCGTAGATGTAGATCTTTTCGTAGTGGACAATTCTCCAGGTCAAAATTTACTAGATGAATGAATAGAATAGGAAACAATCGCCACAGATTAGTCTCGCTTCTTTTTCTACACGATGAAAAACTGACAAACGATATTAATATCTAAAAATAAATTTTTATAATAATGCAAATCGTTAAACCGCTTAGAACACTAAAAAAGCAATAAAATTGTGAAATTTTTAACTTTTATTTAACAACTGTCCCGATGATTTTGCGGCAATATAAATCATGATCAATAATGAAAAAATAAAGTAGAGCAGACTCCAAAAATAGTAAGTGATTTTTGTGATCATGCTCCTTTATCCAGAGTTATGTTACACGAATGAAGGTCGATTTCAATCGTAGTTTCGTTACAGTTAAATTGGTATTGAAGGTGTTTGTTTCTGATCGTACATTGCAAGGTTATGCTATACCGCAAAAATATAATCAAGTAATTTATGTGGAATTATTTTTACCAAAAACCAAAGCTCGTATATGGAAATCAATAAAATCCAAAACAAATTTTTTAACTATCGAAAATGCAGTAATAACGGGCGATCAAAAATGAGTTGCTATCGAGTCGCCTTTGGAAGTTCAAGTTAAGTACGATTTCCCATGTAAACAAAAATTCCAAAGGTGACTCGACAGCAACTCATTTTTGATCGCATTGTACTATGCGATCAAAAAAGAGTTGCTGTCGAGTCACCTTTGGAATTTTTGTTTACATGCAAATTCATATTTAGCTTGACCTTCCAAAGGCGACTCGACATCAATCCTTTTTTGATCACCCGCTACTTGCTGATACTTCCTTGGCTAGTTGAATCTCTGAAGCACACCCGACCGAAATAAGTATAACACCTACATTTTATTCTCTTATTTTCAGTATAGAAATATTCATTTCATGCAGTATTTATGACGTTCATTGCGACAATGATTTTAACGATAAGCGCGGTAAACGTAACTTTTATTTGCACCATAAAAGACATTTATGATGCCAATGAGCATTAGAAGTTAATTGAGTTTATGTAAAACAGTTATATTTATTTATATAATAACGTCAAGTTCAATGTCGTGCATTGGGATGAAAAGAGTAACGATCTGAACCAGTGGCATCCATTAGTAGGTATTAATTGACCCAATGGGTCGCTAATTCGGCAACAAATTTGAATAGTAAGATATGAAATGGTCCCATATTGGGTCTATATTTGGTAAACTATTCCATTTTTATTTTGTGGTATCATCACATAACATAATTCGCAGTTAAGTGTTTATATTAGAAATTGCTGAAAATTTGTTTGGTTTTTGAAATAGTTTGAAAAAATCGGATTTTTGAAATAGTTTGAAAAAAGCGGATTTTTCAAACAATTATGGCAGTATCTAAAAAGATTAGAGGGTCGAGGTGTTCGGTCGTGACTCGTGATGATCGGCTGCCAGTTATAAAGAGGAGGCAGTGGCAGACTCGAAAAGAACGAGGGAGCTGGGGGGGATTTTTATTGCCACAACGACAAGAGCTACATATATTGTTTGGAGACGCCTCCTTCATCATCGACGGTTGAAGGTCCAATATTTAAGGGTCAATGCCCATAATTCAGGCGTCAGATTACAAATTAACAACAAGGTTCGATTCTAACACCCTAGTCATCATTTGTGGAGTGGTGCTAGCAATGTTCTTCCGTTGAAAAATTTTGATATAATGAACCCCTATCCGAAGAAATCAAGCTGGATTATATTGGGTGAACGCGCTGCCCAGTGTTTCCGTACACGCGCTAATCACTTTTTCTGAAATCTCATTGAAAGATATTCCCGAACGGTCTAAAATTATATGCAGGCGCACCATCCTGTTGTATACAACTTTACAACCCTGGCGAACTATTGCCAGGGGCACGTTAACAAAAGAGCATCCTCTAAATCGGAAAATTCATATTGTCTTGTCATTTTCTTATGTACCATTCCAAGAGTAGGCGACGACTTTCTAAATCATCCGATCTAAGTCCTTAACAAATTCGGTATTTGTACGGACGTAATTTTTGTTTTTGTAAAATACAAAAATGTTTTGATTTTGGTATAGAAAATCTCGGGATACTTCTGCAAATACACAGGTACACTCCCCAACAGAACAATTTCGATTGGCTCTAACTCAACGTTAGAAAAATAATTAATAGAAAAAATACTAATTATTAAACAATTAAAAAAACACCAAATTAATGTGTGAAAAAAACAACATTAGGTACTGCCAGTTTAAATACACTATTACCACATTCATTTTCTTACAAAGCATACTTTTTTCTTGGTGATATTGGAGTATTATACTTTTGGACAATATTAATAATTTTATCTATTAATTGTTTTCTAATGAAGAAAAGCTTTATATGGTAGGATATTTCATTTCAGCTTACTGAAACCCTTCTGGAAAATGCGCTAAAAATGAAGTTACCTCAAAAACCAAAAAATGTTTCAGGGATTTCTAAACGATAAACGATAGACCTTTGAATGCGCAACTTTTCTCTCATTTAACCGAATTTGTACCTCCTGCCCTTTTTAGAGTGCCCATAGTGGCCTTCCTTATCTTGGGGAGAGTGTAAACAGGGTGTAGAAACAATCATTTATTATTTTTCAATTCGGGAGACCGGAAAAATAGATCAATTAAAATTTAGTATTTGCGTAAAAGTCGAATTTTTGATTCAATAATTTCGCGGCACGAGTGAAACAAAAATTAGATTGACACCTATAATTCTAATTTATAATTTCCTTAATTTTTCCGATTTCCTACAACAAATCATTACAAATGGGCACATGAATAGACGCAGAAAATTCATTTACAACCTTCCTTTGCTGTGAATAATTACAACAACAAAATTTAAATATAAAGAAATTACCCTTGAAATCCCTGCATAAACCGCTTCTACACCCTGTATGAATTCACACGAAATACATCGCCGACATGCAACAGCACTTCATTCGCTTTCTATCGGTGGTATAAATAAATAAATAAATATTATATTTAAAACTACAATTAGGTGTCAATTTGATTTCAGTTGACTTCCATTTTCCATATTATTGTAAATTTTGTTACTGATATTTTTGTGTTTCATTATAACTATTATTATGTACAGTGAACACAGAGATACTTGCGTTCCATCCAGGGTTCCATCAAAAAATTTTATTTTTATTATCGAACATTCGCACTTGACATTAGGATAAGCTATTGAATAGTGAAGTATGAAGTCATTCTAACGGTTCAACTAAGTTAGGTATGGTTATGTTAAGTCTACCAAAAATCTTTTCCAAATTTTCCCTTGAAACGCTTTCAGATAAGAAGCGAGTGTGCAACCAGATAAGATTAACGGGCGGGCTGTTTGAGATACCCTTACATGTATTAAAAAACAGTGGCCGAAACTTTTGGTTTTTGGACTTGGGGACTACATTAGGAAAAATCGGGTGGGAGAGAGATTCTTCGCCGAACCTTCAAGGCGAACCTGTGGAAGTCGTGCGCGCCATTTTAGATCGCGTAACATTTATTTTCAACTGAAAGCCTCAAGACGAATCCGTATAATCGAGGTAGGTATACGAAAGATTTAACAGCCGCTTAATCGAAAGTTTATTGCCGAATTACAAGGGAAAAATTATTATCACGAAAGTGTTGTGTTCAAAAGTACAAAACGTTTGATTGCGTTTGTACTTGGAATGGTTAGTTAAGATTAAAAACAGCTTTATGTACCAAACTTCTCTTGTTTATACGGTGCGATAATAAGATTCTGGGGTAAACGGATACCGGTAAAAAGTTTAAAGACGACACAAAACCGACATTATCAATGACTGATTCATTGTCCATTAACGTTCTTATCGTTTAACTTCGATCGTATAGGACATGTCATGTATACATAGAAGGAAGGGAAACATAAATGAAAAATCTTAATTGATATCTAGCTATGGCTAATTTTAATTTTTTTTAATAGATATCGCCTTTCCAAATACTTTGCAATTATCTCTTCCAGTTCTCTACTGCACAAGGCTATGGCACAACGAATTAAAAATGGAGAAAGAGCTAATAAGGTAGTATTGTGATTACCTACACGTTGACCTAATCCTTACACTTGAGTTACGAAAATTTTATTTGAAACGAGTTCAGTTGCAATTCTGTTTATTCTGATTGATCCACACCCTCTGGGAAAATACCAAACACATCCTCTCCTATCTAGGTTGTACCTTCAGTACATTAACCAAAGATAATGTCCATGAAAGTATGTCAATGCTACACGTGCATTATCAACAGACGCTTTTGTCATCCATTGTGTAACGTCTCTCAGCAATATACGTAATTACAACAATTTCATTATCTACGTTTAAACAATACGACGAAACTGGAATTTCTTACTATTACCTGTGATTACTAATCAGCAAATAAAATCGCAATTATTTTAAATCTGTATCGGAAAATTTAGGTGTGAATGTTTGATAAATGGGTACTCTTGTTACTTACTGAAAAAAGTAACTGAGTTTTATCTTCTTTTTATAAGGTAAGCAAGGGAGACATTGATAAATCAAGGGAAAACCATTCTGTGAATAGTTCAAGTACGTGGATATTTTTCAAGGGGACATGGGAACAGTTTTATATGTTGCACTAGTATGAAGGTACAATGTACACAAACTGTCATCTGTCTTAATGGGTATAACCCAACTGGCCAGATACCGCATGAATATCGGTTTTTCAATTATATCTACTTCATAAGTGTGATATGCGACTAGATATGTCAATATTTGTACTATTCTCATTGTCTATATCTACGAGTAATTTACAACAAACGCGTAAAAGATCTACGTTTTTTATAATTCCGCATTGAAGATCAGAACTTTGGGTCAATAAGTGCGTTTTGCTGTTTCCCCAACCAAATTGATCGTAAAAATATTGGAGAAGCCCGTGTAACGTATAATATTTAAGTTCAATCCATTGGGGAAGTGCATGCATAACATTTTCCCAAGAATAGTTTGTGGCACACTAACTTTTAGCTCACTTCCATTTCGGTCTTATCGTTTGCACATAAATTTATTTGGTTCAATTTAATAAGGAACACTAATAGATCATTGGATTTGACCCATTTCCAATGGGCCTGTTACATGTGGCATATAGGTCAACTGTATGCGAAGTATGAACCGAATCGGTCAAAGCGTTTGCCAGTTATCGTGTCCACTGGCTGCCCTAAAAAGCTTTGCTCTGCCGCTTAATAACGAAAGAAGCCCAATTTGGAATCTTATAGTTAAATTTTCTATGATCATCAGTCACTTGCACATAAAAAGCGACCAATATGTGATCAACTATAATTAGGTTAATCGTTTCTCTTTCTCCTCTTTCTTTCTTGTCATACCTCCTATTATGACAACGGATACATTTAAACTTTCATCAGTTTTGACGTTTATTCATAATATTGCCAGGTTTTATACGAAAATGAGACACACAGCTAAAAGTAACACATCCTGTTGAATCACGACATTTTATACGCCTTTTTTTAACTTTACTATTGTTGCAATGTATTCGCCAAAATTAAATTCAAATTTATTTGTTTTTGTTTTTCTTTTGGTAATTTCCAATTAATGGTAGCAAACTGCAACTTATGGTAAGTAGGTACACGGAGCAATTGCAAATTTCAATAACTTTTTCGCTACGCATGGTAAACAGTGTGAAAGCGATGGTGAAAGCTGGTCATAAAATATGATAAAAAAACTGACCGATTTCAACCCTTGACCAGGAAAATCCCTGGGAAAATCGTAAAACAAGAAACTTTCTGAAATCGTACTTTCAGTCGGTCTGCAGTGGCTCTTCGTATAGGCCTGGTATAAAATTCAAAGAAAAATCTTGACTAGTTTTTACGTTGATCTGTCCATAAGTCATTTGGCTTTAAATTCCCCAGCCTTAAGTCAGCCACCCACGAGTTCTAGGTTTGAATTCCGTTTACAAATTTCCTGGAAAATTTTCCCGATGTGTATTCTCGCACGACTAGGACGTTGTGGGTGGGTGCACCATCCTGTTAAAACTAACAGTTCTCATTTTGTTTTTTTTTGTTTGCGGTACATCGTTGTATTCGTATTAAAAAGGCTACCTACTCAGTATAAAATAAAGTTGATGATGATTTATTAGAAACCAACATGTTAGAGATTCAACTTATAAAAAAAAGGACGAAGCGGCAGTGGCAGCGGCACCGCTGCATTTAGGTACAAGAAGATCATCATGAGAGTAACTGTAAATTTAAATATTATGAATCGGTCGCCTACCTCAATCAGTAAAATACACAAAACTAATCGATAAACGGGAATAAGTTTTTTTTTCTTCTTTATGAGGAAAACAGGAAAGACAGCATAGATGAATGTCAGTTTTCTGTGATAATTTCTTTGACTATGTAATTTTTTAATTACTCCTAAATAAATTTCTGACTTCCAAGCAGTGCACTGTAAAAATCCCATAATTATAGTACACACCTAGACCAAGCACAAAATACATTGGGAAAACTGTCAGGTGGTCGTAATGTTTAAATAAATTCCACGTATCGATATATCAACAGCAATTAACTAATTAGAGTTAGAACATGGTCAATGTGAAAAAAACCGGCTGTCCAATCTGGAAATTTATTGTTATATTGCACTTTGATTATTCAGTTTGTTTGGAGTTCGTCTAGAATTAAAACATCCTGTAGAACTTGACTTTTGTTAAAAGAAGAAACACTCATGAGGCAAGGCGTGTTTCAGTAAATTAAAAAAAAATGTTAATTTCTAGCCTTTCATTCAATTATTTTTAAATTAGAGGTTGATGAATGTATACAGGGTGAACCAATTTACAAGGGACACTTCAGGAGTCCCTTCCGCAATTTTAAATAAACGAGTATCGGATACAATATAATGTTAATGAATCACTATTTTAAATAGTTCAACGGGCGATCTCTAGCTACGCCGAGTGAGCCGAAGTATTTCGGTATTTCGTGACCGGAGTCCATAAACCGATCCCGAATTCCGGATACCGATCCCGAATTCCGGCTCGTCACTTCCATTTTGTTCCACATTTCTCGAAACTGAATAAAATTGCTAACGAATAGCTCCATCTCCATCTCTCACATTTAACTATTCCGCAAGCTATTCGCACGATTGTATAATTGTGAAATTGGTTCTCACAATCTGTTGAAAATCCTTGTGGTTAACGACCTTCAGTCTTCCAGAGCATGCTTTAATGGGCAAGTTAGAATTCCCGAAAACAATTTCTCGAACCATTTCTATGCATTACGATTACGGACGAGAATAAGTACATAGCGATCAAAAATGAGTGACCGTCAAATCACCTTTGGAATGTTTGTTTACATGGGAGTCTTTTCCTCCCTAAATACACACTATACTTCAACAGACCTACAGACGGAAGAAAGTGGCAGAATAAAAATGAGCATAATTATAGAAGAGCGTGTGTACCCATACTACAAATTTTCTCCCTGAACGTTATCGACACACGAACTATAATCGAGTTTAATTTAAGGGCGACTAAATGTGTTAACAGTTAACCCATATGAAGCAACAGCGTATATCAAAAATTGCCCGACGATAATTCTATACAGGGTGATTCCTATAGTACCTGCCACCGTTTGGGAGCGTATAGGGGGTGCCTAGGGGAAGTCTTTTCATATAGGACACTTGGGGTCGGAAATCCAAAATAAGGGCGCCAGAACCAAATTTATCTTCTGGAATTTCACGCCTGTATGTAGGCAACCCAACCGACCGACGTTTCGCGCGGAGCGATGCAGAGCGAGTTAGCGCGAGGAAGCGACATGGGAGGGAAGGAGGGAAAACGACAGTCAAAAGCAATAACGTTTACAAGTGTTCAACGTGGCCACCGTTGTTCTCAATGCACTTCCTACATCTAGCCAACCACTCCCCTCGAACTCGCGTGAAGACTCCTATGTCCTGGCGAACAGCCTCTCCGGCCATGACGACGCGCGCAATTAAGTCCTCTTCGGATTCGACGGGAGTCTCGTAGACGTGCGCTTCCATCACACCCCACAAGTAAAAATCTAATGGGGTGATGTCGGGCGAGCGGGCAGGCCACTCCACCGCACCTCCACGGCCGATCCATCTGTCCGGATAGGTTTGATCCAAGTGTTCCCTCACCTGCCGCCCGTAGTGAGCAGGGCACCCATCGTGCTGGAACCAGTGGTCCCAGTACAAGTTCACTGGAACATCCATTAAAAGTTCTGGTAGCACCTCGCGCAGGAAATTATGGGCATTTAGACGCGGAGGGAGGATGTAAGGCCCCAGTAGGTTGTCCCCCAGGATGCCAGCCCAAACGTTTAAAGAAAACTTGTCCTGGTATCCTCGCGTAAACGTTTCATGAGGATTGTGCTCCGCCCAGTAGTGGCTGTTACGAGGATTGAAGGTCCCCTCTCTTGAGAATCCTTTCTCGTCAGTAACTAGCACGCTCCTCAGAAAGTTCGGATTAGCTTCTTCCTCCTGGACGACTAAGTTGCAGAATTCCAGCCTCCTTTCATGGTCACCCGGCCGTAACTCTTGCACTTTCTTAAACTTATAGGGGTGTAAGTTGTTGTTGTTGGCGATGTTCCACACTGTGTGTTGACTACAACCCACCTGATCTGCTACAAGTCGAGTGCTAGTACGCGGGTTTGCCTCGAAACGTTCCAACACATCCTCCTCTAAGGCATTTACCAACGGGCGATCGCGATCACGGGCGCTAGTGGGCTGCGAAATAGGAGGAGGTCGGTGTAAACAAACAAACTTTTCGAAATGGGTGCTTAAATGACCCAAGTATCGATGTGCATCACGAATCTGTGTGTAAAGTTAAGCCTCCGTCAGCTTACCTGCAATTGCCCTGTCTCGCACAGTCGGAAGTGAACTTCTTGAAAGACCTGTCTGCAGGGTAACTGACGGTTTGGATACCGCTCAGCGTACGCTCGTCGTGCAGCTCGTGCGTTACCATTTGCCAATCCGTACATGAAGTGCATGTCCGCGTATTCCGTGTTAGTAAAACGTGCCATAGTGTTTATTCACTTGATACGCGTCGTTGCAGACGGGATTTCGTGGGTTTAAACAAAATTCTGATCAAGTGTCAGCCACACATCGCCGCCTGAGATCGCTCCGTGTGCACCGCCGGCCGGTTGGGTTGCCTACCTACAGGCGCGAAATTCCAGAAGGTAAATTTGGCTCTGGCACCCTTATTTTAGATTTCCGACCCCAAGTGTCCTATATCAAAATACTCCCCTACGCACCACCTACACGCTCCCAAGCGGTGGCAGGTACTATAGGAATCACCCTGTATATTCATCCACATATTTCAAATCTAATTCTCTCTTTTGATAGGTGTCTCGTGTCTATTTGCCGCTACGTACGAATTCGCCGGCGTAAATTCCCCATTTCCCTTCATCTTTGGTAATCCCGCACGACCCGAATCTTCCGGGCACGAGAGTAACGGGAATTGTTGATTGGTCATGTGAGTTCAATGACAAAATTCACGTTCAACAACAAAGAACTTAAACGAAACTGGAGCATGAAAACGATACGGGTGAAAGTTCTTTGTTTCGGGAATTTCGCAATCTTGCATGTAGGCCGAGTTTTACTGCCTCTTCAACTGACTAATTAAGTAGAGAAGTACAAAAGAAACTAAACGCAATTGCGTATTCACCACCGTAGAATGTTGACCCATTGGAAATTCATGAACTTCTTATGGAACGCAGTTGGTTATAAAAGGAATAATAGATTTGCGGTTTAAAAATCCAACATTTCTGAGTTAAGGATCTTCTTACAAAAGGTACTTCGTAGAAACATGAAGTGGATGTGGGAATATAAACTTAATTGCCCTGGTAGGTATATTAAACTAGAACGGCGAGGATAATTAAAACGTAATTAAAATTCATTATCGGTGGGATAAGAAATGAATGTGAAGCGAATTTCGTTGTATACCCGCGTGCAGGAAATTCCACCATTCAATTGTAAGAAGCAAGTGCTATACCTATACATATATTTTTTTCTTATCTAGCAGTTGATCTTTTTGGAGCAAGGAACTTTAGGGCCAAAGTAGTGATAGTATATTATATACCACGGGACTCCTGTAATCCGATTGTCTGCACCTTGGAATTAAAGTCCGCTTAACATGGAAGCAATAAATGCACTGATTACTTATTTTTATTATTCCTATTTTTTTGTAATTTTCATGTATAAAACGAAATCCATCGGCAAGCTTTTAAGGCGAATCATTGAGTAGTGTACGCCCTTTTTTTTAAATCGCGTAAAATTTCATTGTTTGAACCGGGGGCCGTATAACGCCAGTATATAAAAGAATCGATACACGTGCAACCGAAGATTGGCCCCCATTTTTGACGAATTTATTGTCGTGGGTACTTTATACATTCAGCAACAAGAAAACTTCGTCGTGTAGCGAAAAGCTAATAAACCGCGGATTTATGTTTAATTTAAAATACAGTGCGAATAAGTTACTTTCTTTCTTTAAGGGTCCTCTATAGAGGGGTTAGGCAACCCATCATGCTTTTACAAACTTTCGACCCTCATAACGTCATCAGGGTTGAAGTCTACAAATTTCTAGAACCTGGATATTAATGTACACGGTGCGGCGAAAATTTTGCCGGATCGTTTTTTACGTTTTTTATGTAATTAACGGATCTAGCGAACCAATGAAGTTATCAAAAAAATCTTTCCGACAATAAGTTCGAATTAAGCGTTAGAATTGCTACATATTGAGCAATTCTTTTCAACTTTTTTATTAATTGCGTTATGAGGAGTAAAAGTTTGATGAAATCTGCATAAAAATCCGAAATGACACATTGCCTTCAGGCTAAAAGTTGAAATGTGTAAGAGGGATTAGGGAATTCCCAAAGTATTACAAGAGGTAAATGGAATGCTAATTAGTTGCACCTACTCACTTACCTGAAAATTGTATTGTATTGCAGAAAAATAATGGTATCATTAGACACATTGTATTATTTAATCACTAATAAGCAGCTAAATTAAAACACCTAGTAATTATTACCTTCAATTAAAATTGTATATGTTTTATTAAAATGACAACAATGACAATAAAAAAAGCTATTAGATTTTGCTATAAATATCTCGCAATTGAAGTTGGCGGCATCTCCTAGGATCGATAATTTCTGGCAGTAACGAATTAAAATAAAAGTCGGCCAATTTTTCTTTCATCTTCGTTTCCCAAAAATCGTCATCGCTACAAAATAATTTTATTGTTTTTGTTTGAAAATTAGAACTTAGCTTACCGTTCAATGGTTTCCACATGTAATCCTCCTAATGTATATATTATAAAATAACACAGTTGTTTTTTACAAATATGCAATGCGCCTTGTATTTGGTAATAGTAATTATGACTTCGTTTGAGTGTAAGTTTGCCATTTTCAATTACACAAAAATCAATTTTTTTTTGTTTTGCGCCTTCCAATGGAGATAAGGGCCCACTTTTTGGTGAACATTTGATTTCTATTATACAATTGTTACCCACTAATCCATCCGGGGAGCAAGCCAAATATGGTAATTCATCATCAATTACCAAACCACTTTGCGTTACACTGACGTTATGAGCATTTTGAAATAATTTAATTGCCGTTTCTTCATTTTCCAAACCAAATGTTGTACTACTGTTACCGGCAAATGTAGTGTAAAGCAACTGTGAAACTAGCTTAGCGGTGGAAGTTGTTTTGCGTAGTTTACAAACTCTGCCAAAATTTGAAGCGGTAATTCGTTTTTTGCGCTCTTGATACCAAAGGTTGGACTTTGATTGCGATGCCGTTTCCATACAAATCTTTTTCTTGTCCGCACATCGTAAAACTTCTAGGAACTCTTGACGTTTTTTTTTTATACAATTCTGAGTCCATGTCCTCCTCTGGTTGGTTTGCGCTAGGCCCATAATGACTGTCTGCTGTAGCAAAATGTTTTCTTTTCGGTGCTTTTTCTAGAAAAATATTACTCCTAATTAAAATGAAATTAATGAAATAATACCAACTTACTTCTATTTACATGTACCCTTCGCATCTTCCGCTCGTGAAATATACGGGTATAATGATCAATAGTACCACACATTCTTTCTTGAACTTTTGCAAGAAAACCACCACCAGTGTTGTATGAAATCGAAGCCGCCTCACATCTAGTCTGGTAAGAGTTTTTTAAGGAATAATTGATCCGCTTCCCACCGACAAATTTGGCAACGACGGAATTGTAGCTTTCGGCTGCATTTGTGTCTACATCTTGTAACAAACTAGCAGCATTATTTGCTAGTCTACGATTTGCAGTGACAATTGGTTCAAAAATACCAGACAATTTTAATGTAGGTACTAAATTTTCCTAAACAGATACAAATAACGTAAAATTATTCTGTGCAACAATGCGTCAATATCATTACCTGATCTTTATTTCCACAACAGAAGTAACCGTCGCAATTAGAGTGGTCCCCAAATATATGATTTGGCCCATTTTCAATATCTTTTTTTAAAAGAGCGACTTTTGTATTTTCAGCATCAGGACCCTGTTTTCTAAAGGCAATAGCTTTCGTTATCGCGTTTCGGAAGCGACCCAAAACATCTGTATTAGTTACTATTCTCCTGAGATGAATGGGGAATTTGGTATCTTTGGACAATTCTGAAATTTTATTTATGTAATTCCTAATGAGGTGATTTCGGCATTCAATTTTCTCTACAACAAAAGTTGGTCCATATGGGGATACCTCAACAACTTTTTTATATACAGTGCTGTCCCCATCCCCAATAATTTTGCCATAGATCAAATTATGACTTTTAATAGATGATTGAAACCCTTCGGCGATTATTTCAGCTTCCATTGCCGTGGAACTTCTATCCCAATTTTTGAAACAAGAATGTTCTACTGGAGTACTTGCCCTAGTACAGACGAAACAGTATTTATTTTTAACCCCCATGTAAAGAATTTTCTTAGTTTTCGCTCCAATTATACAGGCCTAGAAAGAAGCAAATATAATGTTTTCAGTAACATAGAAAAAAGTACTTACAACTCCAGATAAAGCATTGTAGTTTGTACGATAGGAACGTTTACTCCATGCGCCATCCACAATCACTGGAATTATAGGAACACCTTGTTCAGATACGTGGCCAGATTCAACAGCCAACCTTCTTTCCTCTTGGGCAGCGGTATTCATTAGTTTAATGTTTTCGTCGTGTATATTTTTACTCAAATTAGAGTGATAGCGTAAATATGTTGCATTGGACATATTTGGAATGTTTAAACATGATACAAACTCGTTTATTTGAGAATATCCAACCCCAATTGATATTGCTCCAGCGACAACGGCACAATTTGTTGGAAAATCCTTCTTATTCGGATTTTCTGTATTAACAATTTGGACAATATTACAAACGTTGCATTTAAATGATATTTTACTTTGAAATCCTTCAATTTTTTCGGATAAAACCTCCATATCAAAAAAAGAACAGTCAAACCCTAAAACAGAAATACATATTAGCATTATATCTCTATTAATTTTAGTTTTAAATGTACTTACCTTTGTGTTTCAAAGATCTTAATTCGTCCAGAAAATATTTTATTTCAATTATGCGCCGCCCTACTAAGCAATTACTTTTTTTTGGTTTGATAACATCCAGATCTGTCTCAATGGAGATATCAGTGCCGTCACTAGAATCGCCGCTAATGGTAGTAATTACTTCCTCGTCATCTTTGTTGAAATTGTGAAATGGATCAGTTGCATTGACAAAGTTGCTATCTATATTGTCATAACTACAGGACGCTATTGGTTCAGGTTCAAGTTCAAGGACTAGTTCGTCCAACTCCGTATCAGAATCACTATTATAACAACTAAGAGGGATCTATCACAACGAAGTAGTTTCTAAGGAGACTGAGGGGTACATATTATGGAATACAGGTGGGTATGTCTTACTGCATTCGCTAATGCATCGAAAAGCTACGGATCGGAGCGATTGAATATTTAACTTTTACACAGAGCCGGCTTGTGTTTGGTAAAAGAATACCCATTTTTACAATACAATTCTTATCACTAATTATACCCACATTAATAGCTACAACGGGCCGGCAACTTTAAAGGAATAATAGCCGTGAAATAGGATATGATACTTTCCAGCTGAATCTTATCTTATTCAACGATTATTTTATTTCATTTATTGGTATACAAATGCAATATGCACGCCTTTTGCACATTTTAGTCTATAATAGGTATACGTCTGATAGTAGGTATTGTTTTAGCGTTTAGCGTCTTTAGACAGCGTTTTCATTTGTATTACCTATATTTCGGATTTTAAAGTGTTTGTGAGTGCTTTGGTACCTATCGACCACAATGAGTGACGATAAACATTATAGACGAGGGAATAAAAGTCATTTACGATTATCCGCTTACAGAAAAAAGAAGAAAACGTTCCCCTTGAAAAAGATGGCAAGTACCTTCTTAAAGACATTAAACACAATAGTTTTATTCAATGACCATTGTAACACTAGTATATTTTGATTTAGAATGGCGACCCTGTTTCTTCTGATGATCCGTCATGTTCCCACTTCGGTCCCCACATAATTGTGGAGAACAACAAATTAGTAAGTAGTGGGAGTATTGTTTAGTTCTGAAACCAAATTCTGTTTTTTAGAATGACAATTTAACATTTCCGACCAATTCAGGTGCTCCTTCCTGTAGTCAATCTTGTTTGAAAAACGATCTAGTAAGTTTCATTAAACTACAAAACAAAATTTCAAATTACCTAAAATAGAAGCTTTATGTTCCCATAATGTTAATTATTGGCAATAAATTAACACCATGGGAACCAAGGATTTTTTTGAGTTTTTTTAACTTTCAGGTTGATAATTTGGGAAATACATCTGTAACTTCCCAAAATATAGAAATTTTTGAGGGACGGCGCATTGTTGATATAAAGTCTTTCCTAACATCAATCATGAAACTTGGAGCACATGGAAAACGGTTTGGCTGCTCTTTAGAAAACATATTATTTGTAAAAGAGGAACTGCACGGTTTAGCTTCATTGTTGCACATGAAATGTTCAATGTGTAACGAAACATTTAAGATCCACACATCGGATGATACTGTTAATAAAGACGCGGTACTCGCAATGATGAGTATAGGTTCTGGATTTTGTCATTTGGAACAAGTGACATCATCGCTGGATATACCGTGTATGTCGGCGCGGATGTATGATAGCGTTCACGATGAAGTGTCTGACGCTTGTGACATAGCTAGTCTTAAAGCAATGAGGGAAGCCGCCGAAGAAGAAAAGGAAATCGCCTTACGCAATAAAAATGTTGACAAAAACGGAATTCCGTTAATCACTGTTGTCGCTGATGGTACTTGGTCCAAAAGGTCGTACCACACCAATTTTAATTCTCTGTCAGGGGCAGCCGCAATCATTGGATTTCAAACGAAGAAAGTGCTTTTTTTAGGCGTTAGAAATAAATTCTGCACTATCTGTAAAATATCCGAAACAGCTGGCAACACCCCCAATGCTCACAAATGTTATAAAAACTGGAGTGGTTCATCTGCCGCTATGGAGGCGGACATAGTTGCAGAAGGATTTTCCAGAAGCCTAGAAATGTACGGCCTAATTTATAACAAGTTAATTGCTGATGGCGATAGCAGTTGCTACAAGAAAATTTTAGATACTCACCCCTATGAAACAACTGTAGTCGAAAAGATAGAGTGCAAGAACCATCTTTTAAGGAATTTTTCAAAAAAAATACGCGAGCTTATCAAAGACACGTTGGCAGGTCCATTAATTCTACGTAAAAAAATTAAGGTAGGTACATACGCAGATGAGACAGGATTGAACAAAAAATATACAGTACGAATAACTGTACCCTATTATAAAATTGATAGATTTTTGACTAATTTTTTTACTAATTTTGCTAAAATGGCTCTGTATATTTTTTATTTTAATTACCTACTTTCAAATCATCATTCGATTTTGAATGTTCATCAATAAAAGACATTATTTACAGCAAAATCAACTACGACTTCGGTGGGCAGTTTGCAAGGCCATATCGTTCCGTAAAACCGAAGTGAATCCGTTTAACGAGAAAGTGGGTAACTTGAAGAAAGATATACGAAATTGTATATCTCACGTATTTGGCGAACATAAGGATTGTGAAAATTTGCAGTACTTTTGCAAGGAGTCTTATATACCCAATGGAAGTACAGTGTCTGATTTGAAACAAACAGGTACCTATACATGTTCTTCCATGTCGTTGTTAATTATATTCTCTAAAGCAGTGTTTCTCAAACTTTTTTGTCTGGCAAAATTCGCGGCACCCCTATTATTATTTTTTGCTTTTTTACAGGTACTAAAGATATAAAGAATAAAAAATCTTTGAAAAAAAATATTTTTTTAAAATAAGTTTACTTCTAAACAATACAAAAACGTTTAAAACAGAACATTTATTATAAGGAATCAAGGAAACTGCTGATAAAATGAACTGGGCCTGGCGGTGACGCGCACCTGCTTTGAGAACCACTGCTTTAAAGTCTCTATAAATATGAAATGAGAAAACATTTTCTATTCCAGATTTATACGATAAGTTGGAATCGTTTACAAACGTTTTGGTTCGACATGCTTCAAGCCTAATTTACGATGTTGACAACAATACTGTTGAACAGTTTAATTCTATAATCGCCAAATATATTGGTGGAAAAAGAATCAATTACAGTAAAAAACGATCATATCAAAGCAGATGTGCTGCGGCTGTTATATCCCACAACACAAAGCGACCGATTTATACAATAAAAAAATATTTGGATGGTGGGAGGCAGCCCGGAAAATATGCAGTACGGTCTGAATTGATCAAAATTAGGCGAAACGAACGTAGAAGACCAAAACCGAAGAAAAAAAAGCAAAAAGAAAATCGAACTGAGGGTCATCTCAATAAACACTATGGAGACAACTGTGAAAAACCAGATATGAACCGTGAAGAATATAATTCTGCAAAGGACGCTTATTTGAAAAATTTAAAAAAAACGCAGACTGAAATTCGCGACATAGAACGTGCAACGCAAACGCAGGAGTGCAATTTATGGTACTTAGAAAGACGAAAAAGACTGACAGCGTCTAAATTCGGCGACGTATGCCGCAGGCGGGATTACACTTCTTGCAGAGTACAAGTAAACTCTATCATTTATCCCCAACAGTTTTTTAGTAACGCTTGCGAGTACGGCCAAAAAAATGAAAAGATTGCTAAAGTTGCAGTAGAAGCCATTATAGGTACTACCATCGAACCCTGCGGTTTATTTATTGATCCAATTTTTCCATTTTTGGCTGCTTCTCCCGATGGCCTAATTGGAGACAGAGGTTTGTTAGAAATAAAATGTCCATGGTCCGCTAGAAATATGACGCCCGAGGAAGCGATTCGAAATAATAAAATATTATTTTGGTCTAAAGAGGAAATTAACAGAAAACACAAGTGGTATTATCAAGTGCAAGGCCAACTTCATATTGCTGACAGACAGTACTGTGTTTTTGCGGTCTGGACACCGTTAGGGGTTAAAATAGAAACTATATTTAAGAACGACGAGTTTTGGACTAGTGAAATGGAAGGAAAATTGTGTTCGTTTTATATGGACTGCCTACTGCCCGAATTAGTTGATCCGAGAAAAACGCGAAATATGGAAATTCGGGACCCTGAATCTATTTTAAGGGCAATAGAAAACAAGAAACGAAAACGAGATGCATAATCCGGAGAATTTTATCTATAATTATAATTATAAAGAAAGTTAATAAAAATACAGCATTGTTTATTTTCAATGTTTAATGACTTATTAATATACATATGAATGAAATTGGAATAGAGTAGTCCTAAGTACGTACAAAAAATTTCCTGAATACGTTTAATTCGAGGTCTATTTAGTTTTGCGTATGTCGACTAGCGGCGCCACAAACTGTACGAAAAATTTCGCAAACCGCGTAGTTACAAGGGTTCCGTGCACGAATTCTGGTGCCGTCATTTTTAGGAATTTCGTCCTCATTTTTTTTTACTGTGCAGACGAGGGATGAAACTACGTACCTGTAGTAACACTTTTTCAAAATTAACTCTAGTACGCTTTCTATTTCAATTTGAATATGATCAAAATTAAGTAAACTTTAGCGCCGGTTATCTTTCGTTCTATAACAATTATTTAAAAAGTGCTTCTACACGTACGTAGTTTCATCCCTTGTCTGCACAATAAAAAAAAATGAGGACGAAATTCCTAAAAATGAGGGCACCAGAATTCGTGCACGAAACCCTTATACACGGTTAAAATTCAATCGCGTTGGATCCCTCTTCACCTTTGCTTAAATAATCAGGTGGCCCAGTTTTATCAGAAGAATTGTTATCAACATCATTTGAACTGCAAAGAGGCACTGTTGTGGGGACTACTTGGTCCATTTTGGGCATTATAGAATTCCATCTCCTACAGACAAAAATATATTGAATACGCATACTCATAAAGTCCATGCCCAAAAAATATGTAACACATGAATAGTAAATCAACCCCCTTACCCTATAATGAACGATTTTGGCTACTTTTTTATTACGTTTATTAATTATATATAGTAAGTGTAATTACTTACCTTTGCGACAATTTCTTCATTGCGGATTTTCGACTTTTTAAACTTCGTGACAAACTCCCCATACACTTCGGCATATTAAAAAATTTTAAAACAAACAAATTAGCGCATTAAATAATGAGTGTAAGTCACTGATGAAAGTGGTTTTAAATATGAAATTAGCAGAGAAAAATAGTAATGCATCAATATAAATAATTACCGTTGGATTAAATTTCCATTAAAGGGTTAGGTAGGTATACCATAATTTCTTTAAATGGGCGGATGAAAACTCGTTACCTAATTGTTTTTAATTTCTTCATTACTAGTAACCTTCAGTTCGGGTGGTAAATCCGGTATTGCCCCTTTACAATTTTGTGAGTGTCATTAGAAAATTCCAAATTATTTGCTGTTGAAGATAAAGAGAAGGTTTAGAAATGTACAGCAATTATAATTAAATTAATTTATGTAATGTAATTTGGAATCCCTCAAAGACATGTGACCTTGCCTTTGGCAGTTTAACTATTCAGGTAAAACAACTTTTACTTAGCTACACTAGTGGGCGCTCCGATCGTTTCAAATCTCGTCGGGATGTATAGAGGACCCTTAAGTGCATTTAAATATCATCTTTCCACGAAAGCGTTTGGGTCCAAGGTGCAAAATATTTTGTTGCGCTATATTTGAGTGGCTACTTAAGTTAAAAAACAGTTTATTAATCACAGTTATGCACCCAATTTCAAATTTGTTTATACGAGGTGCTAATGACATTATAAATCAAACGGCAGCCGATAAGAAGTTTAATAGTATATTAAGATACAAGTGTATAATCAAGTCTTTAAAGCATGCGCAACGAGTTTAAGGGCACGACGCAAAGCGGAGTGCCTTTAACGTTGCAAGTGCTTTAAAGACCAATTATACACGTGTATCTTATAGTATTTTTTATTATACCTGCAGTATAATTTAAACATAGGAAAGTTGTTTCCATGGATGAATAGGAAGTTACTTACGAATAAAGTCTTAAATGCATCCATAATGCTGGCATATATGAAGGAAATGTCAAAGGTATTTAAATCTTCTATATTTTGGTGCATTCATTCAAAACTTTAAAGCAATGCTGTGATTAAAAAGTGGAACAGATTTGGAAGCATACCCTAAATTACGCGCGTTTGTGAAAGCTTCAACCAAAGGATAGGTACAAAAGCCAAAGAAATGTTCTGCATTTACAGAAAGCGACCTAGAGGATTTTTTATTTCATCCAGATGACAGTTTCAAAAGTCATACTTGAAGTATCGTTACTTAGCAACTTTAAAGCACGTGTGTTTTAAAGGCCCTTTTTCGCACGCAATTTGAGTGTTTAAAATGGAGATTGTGATTCAGGTATAATAAAAAAACAATTCATTCCTACGTTTTCAAAATCTTAAATTGTAAGGGCAAATTATGGGCATTTCCATACTGCGGAACATTGGTAATTCTGGCCATAAATAAACTAAATTGGAGCTAATAAATTGTGAGGAACCTGAAGCACGGATTAAAATTAGTCTATCATCTTGCAAGATTCACGTTCAACGCGGTAACCAAATATTGTTACCGTTGTTATCGCTACGATACAAAAGTTTCCCACAGCTTTTTTAATAAACAATTAAAAGTGAAGTAGATTTGAAGTTAGAAACTTAGGAACAATGCAAGCTACATGTTTCGACAATTCAGTCATCATCAGGCTAATAAATGTGATAATTTGCCGACCAAGCATCCTTGTTCCATAAATTCAAGAAAAAACCGCATTCTGGACACCAATGGAAGCGAGTTGCCTTGTAGGTAAATTTACTGAACCGAATTTTAATTTTGAAACCAAAGTAGAAAGGAACTTAAGAATTAGTACTTGTATTCTTTGAAATCTAATTTTTCAGAACGTGTCCAGTCCAGTGGGTGGGTGACGAAACGTTTGTAAGCAAGTATTACGGAATTAAATAGAACCGGTACTGAGTTTCGTTAGGGTAATTATTCCGGGGGCGAATTTGACGTCGAGGTAGAGAATTTTCCTACAATATATCGTGTTTCTGTAGTTTGTTGTCCCTACTTTTCTAGCGTTTATTTATGATAAATTATAGTGTAATATTTAAACAAAAATAAAAATGTGGGTAAGCGGTGGTTAAATCGTGAGTAAGCGCATTTGCTTCCATTATTCATTTCGTCCACGAGCACCATTTTTTGTCACCGTCGTGTGGCCATTGCCTAAGCTTATATTAATTAGACAACGTTTATATAAATACATTACTGATTTATTAAGGTTTAAATAATAAATAGAAAATCATGAGGTTGAACAAATATTAAATTGCATATCCGCCTTTTTGGAACGTTGCACTTCTATTTTGAGTGTTATTTCAAGATATTGTGCTCACATTAATCAAAAATGGGAATTATGGATTATTTTTGTTTCTTCGTTCTTAGCTTTGCCCATAATTAACGCACTGTAATTCACCCAGAATGAATGGGTTTGAAGTGACCACCTGAAGAACATTTGGTAGGTATAATGGGTCTTTTTTGTATTTATGGACTCCTTACAAATATTCATCTAAAAAAAGTATCTTTTTCACAGCACTAATAAATCATAATTTTAATTAAATCGATGTTTATACATTGTTTCATTCCCAAAGAATCCATTAGAGATGCAAACAACCTTCGATGACATTTTAAGACAACAAATTCATGAATAAGTAACTATGTATGTACGAATAAATTATTCTTATCTTACAACTCTTTTTAATGCACTCTTAATGTACACTACAGCCAAACAAATCTTGACTCCCTACTTTCAAATTTCAAGCACACAATGCAAATGAGTGGCTCTTGCTGCATAATTCAGAACATCTTATATTGGCAAACTGCGTACACCTACTTTCTTCTTATGGTAATTTATTATTGGCACAGACGAGTTTGTGTGGGAAGATCTCAAATGAAAGTGATTTTCTGCACTTGCACTTTTGGCGAAGCAAGATACCTGTGAAACGGAAAGCTGGTATTGTGACCCTAACCCTAGGCAACACACATTACAGTATTTTTGCTCTCAAAAATATTTTCAGGGTGCTTTCTCTTGGGAGCAACGTTAATTCAATCAAGACGATTCCAACGACATCAGCACCTGCAGACCAACGCCAAAATGTGAACCTGGTGGTGTTCCCCCATAGCTTCCATGGCATTCAAATAATGAAATCCATCTAAGCCTTGCAACCAAGGTGAGGGTAGTTATTGGTTTTGGTTGGTTCTACGTAGAAGTCTTCTTTTTGACAGTTTGTCTATTTCAACCCATGCTAAATATTGCGGACACTTATTCCTTGGAAAGTTAATGTTATCTGTACGATGCACCTTCATTATGATAAATGATGCGTTGCGCAAAACATGATCATGGATTAACGAAACTAAGATCTGCATCTCGAGTTCAAAATAAAAATGGTGGTTTCAAAGTTGAGAGCTATTAACGATAAACCATTGATAAGATTAGCTGAGGCTGAGCCGTTAGCGATCAGTTTCCATTTGCTTCATAACATATGCCGAATATGTTCAATACAGTTGGGGAGTATTTGGTAATTTTCATAGCAATAACCGTAATCACTTTCATTAAATTACTAATAACGCCTGAAGGTACGCCGATATTTAATGTATACCGCACACCATCCAGTTTGCATTGGCTAAAAACGGGGGTGATGTTTATAATCCTATCAATTCAAAAGGTGAGAGCCATCTAGCTATAAACTTTTCGACAGTGATTTAAATTTTTTAGCTACAACGAATGTTGGCATCCACGTCCATAGAGTATGAGAACTTGGAAACGCCACAGTTGTTGGCCCACGATAACGTAACGTAAATCTTCGCTCCAAAAACGTTACATTTACACCATTTTAGGCGATCGACTTTGTTTATTTCACCGCCTGCAATGCAGAAGGTGATAATTTCACCGCATCAATAGCTCGAAGAAGCAGTAGCCTGGCAGACGCTCACTTATTTTTAAAATTGCCTTCATCCTCACTTGGTCTAATGGAACATCCCAATACTCCATCAACCACGTTTAGCACGGACAAAAGCGAATTTCACGCAGAGGGCTTGAAGATGATCTCCGTTACCCCAGTTAAGAAGTGGAAGATTACGTATGACGGAAAAATGAGAGCGACTGCCGATTCCAGTAGATTGTATTCCATTCAGATTTATTTAACATTCAGATCAAGTATTCCAATATTTGATAGTGTTGTAGATATTGATTCTTTCTTAACAGCAAGCGCGATCTCTTTAGAACCTTGGAGTGTGGAATACTTTCAATTGTTAAACAAGTATGTAGGTCATACGGGATAATCTGTGATTAGATTAGTTTACTTTAAGGAAAGATCGGTTGCACTACGGCCAATTTGGTGAACTGTCTGGGAAAATTGTCATTGAAGGTAAAGAATATACATTAAGTATGGACGCCATCCGATATCGTAGTTATGACGCAAACTGGAATTGGGCCGTTGTCCATCGCTCTGTTGTTCATTATTTAACCGCTGAGAACGGCGATCGCTTTATCATTGGTAAAGAATCCATGCCGATAACGCTTTCCAAGTGAGTATACGTTGTGCAGTTAGAATTACCCACATTTCCTTTTGCAGTTTGACGTGGGGCTTTGTGTATTGCGTTAGAGAGAAAAAGACTTATCCTTTGCAAGGTTGCAATTTTGAACTGTATCAGCATGGAGAAGAAGAAGAGCCACCTATGGACTATGCCTTTATATGCAGTGCAGGTGAGTTACGTACCTGGGGCTTTCTTTGTAAAGGTTCCAAATTTGATAGGCAATCGGCAGTATGCCATTCAAATCAAAGTGGAGCAGTCCTCGGTGTGTTATGTTAGCAAAGAGTGGGAGTGCAAGGTTATCGAGCGAATATGTAATGCGGAGATAGACGGCAAAAGAGGATGGGGTACAAGTCGATGGTTATATCGCAATGTATACGGGAAAAGTTGACTTGTATCTTTGAATTTCGCAATTTATGTCTAATAAAAGCGTGTGGGGTGGCTTCTATCATCGACTACCGTCCTTCTTAAATTTGTACTTAGATGATTTTATGCTTCGTGTCATGTACAGTATGTGTATTCCAGGTAGCCATCCCAGAATAAGTCAGTTTATATTGAGACAGTAAAAAAGTCGGTTAACCCAATTACTTCGGTGCTTTTGCCTGCTATTTATTCGTTTCGCCTTGTACTCACTTCACTTCGTCCAATCAGAATTCAGAAGAGAGCTATAATCACTCTACGGCGAGGCAGTGCACGGCACGGTTGCCACAAACAACAAAGAACCATCCCCAAAATTTAAGAACCTTCCAGGCAGCGCATTTATATAATTCAAACTAAGTCTTTTAGGATGTAAAAGTCCCAAAAGGTTACTATAAAAGTCGCCCAAGTCTCGAAAGGGATTTCAAACCTTTTAAACGTTTATACATATGTTTCAGAGCCTTTAGGAGATTTCAAAAGCTGAGAATTTAATAAGTTTCATGTGCTATGGATATAAAACGTCAGGCGCGAATTCAAAGGAGGGGGGGGCGCAGGGGGCACCTAGTGACTATTGGAAGAGAGTTATATAACTTCCAATTCTTGATCATATATTGACCTAAAAAATCGTTTTAGTGAAAAAACATAAAATTTAAACTGAAAATTAGACACAAGAAATTTGCCGATTTCGTTTTTACGAACATATACAAAAAAAAAACATATTGAGTTTTACTAAACACCGTCAAGACGTTTTATTTTGTTAAAATCATTATCAACTTTATTTTTTATATGGCCCATAAAAAAAGTAGATACTATATTGAGTAGCATTTTTGCAAATAAAACGATGTCCGACACACAAAACAAAAGAAAACAAAAGTCGTAAACTATTGGTTTCAACAAGATGGTGTACCCGCTCACAATGCCCTAATCGTGCAATAATGCGTATTGCACAAATTTCGTGGAAGGTGGAAAAAAAATCGATTTGCACATACAAAAAGAAAGTTCGACTTTCATTTAGACATTTTCTTGTTTGTTCTTTTCTTAGTTTATTAAGAATTAGTTATTTGTTCAATATATTATGTATTATCCGCCAAAAATGCTCTATTTTTATAAGTATAATAAATGTTTTTTTTTAATATATTCACTTTAAAAATTGTATGCGACCCTTCCTAGACCAAATCCTAAATCCGCCACTGTGATATGTTAAAAGTAGGTGTAGGAGTGGACATTTACCCTGTATCCCGCCTATCCTGTCTGACCCTATCAGGCGCTACTTTCGGAGGTTTTCATACATAAAATTTAAAAAAATATGGACACAGATGAAGCATAATATCACAGAATATTAGTAAGATTTACATTATTCTTCGATTCCAAACAGGTGTTCTTTTGTACTCATATAAAAATAAACAGTGGCCCTATTAGAACCATACAAAAGTAGGTATATATCGAGGGGTAAACCGCTAGAGGAAATAGTGTACAAGTTGGAGGGAATTAAGAGGGAATTAGGGTATTTCGAAGGTATTAAAAGGAATTAATAGGTATTTTGAGAATTACCGAGGAAATTAAAAGGTATTATGAAGTATTTAGTAGGGAATTAAAAGGAAAAGGAGGAAATAAATAGGTTTACACGTTTATGTGAGTACGAAAAAATCAATAAGTTCAATAAATATAAATTTTAGTAAAGTTATAAAGGTAGGTATTAGTCTATTTTTTTTTCTATTTTGTTTATTTATTGCCCCTCTCTTGTTCCGGGCCCTCAACAGGCTTGCGCACAGTTACAGAGTGACCCGCATAATGCTTTAAAGTTGTTCTATATTACTCCGGTATTTACCTTACGAATTAGGGAAACTGCAGGAAAACCTAATTTGGAGTAGCCGGCAGAATGCTCGAAACTGATCTAAGGAAATTCCTATCTCTGATACAAATAAAAAATTCTTACCTCAGCCCAGGTTCGAAAACCCGTCCTCCGGCTTTGTAGCCCAATTATAGAGAATAGAGCTGTTGTAAAAATTGTGGGGAATTCAGAGCAATAATGTAGGTAGGTATTAATAGGAAATAAAAATGTTTTGAGGAGTTCATGGCTATAATTAAGGTATTAGTAGGAAATAAAAATTTAATTAAGGAATTAAAGGGAATTTTTTCAGGAAAAGGTATTTGGTGTACAAATTTTTGCTAGCGGTTTACCCCTCGGTATATATTTTGTAGAAAAAATTCGGTCATCCAGAATTCATTTCTTTTTTTGTATTGTCTTAGATCCCATGAAACGTACCTATATCATTGAAAAAATTGATTTTTTTTCAATGCCTATACGTGGTTTTAATAGTTTAAAAATTTGAGTAGGTACACAACTGTCAAAATCGAAAGCCCTGGTAGCTATTCTGGAGGGCGCCTAAGCTGCTCGAGAGGGGGGGGGGAGGCAATAATCAATGGTATAAGCTTTGAATATAAAATTATATTCAAAGGTATAAGTCATTGAATAAAAAATTGAACTTTATTGGCCACTTTTAAATGTATACCCTGGTATGTAGGCAGCCCATTATACGCAATTTCTCTTGCTATTTTACTATTTTTGGCATCGAATGCTTTTAGACTTAAAATTATGAAAATTATACTACTCCGCTTACCTTGAAAGAATTGAACACCGCCATCCGTAACACCAAGTCATGTTCACAGGGAGAAGACGGTATCCATAACCAGCTACTTCATCACTGTACCCCTGAAATGCAAAAAGGTATATTAAATTTTTTAAATATTTGTTGGAGCGAACATACTTATCCCTCGGAATGGAAACAAGCCATTGTCGTCCATATGTCTAACCCAGGAAAAGATCAGTTGCTGGCAAAAAGTTATCATCCAATTAGTTTGACATCGTGCTTGAGTACACTGCTAGAGAAAATAGTTAATGTGCAGTTGCAAACGTTTCTCGAAAGCAACGTATGGTTAGGGTTTTCTTCGATATAAAGAGTGCCTATGACATCACTTTGAGATTTTCGAGATCCAGAACCTGGTTATTTGTTATATTCTCTGAGAGCATATCCAACAAGAAACGTACGTAAATAGACGTCTATTTAACACCAAATCACATTATATCGAATTGTCCACAATATTCTGCGGCGCGTTTCAATATTAACCCAGGCATGGGAAAATAACTTTAAAAATAAAGAGCAATACAAAAAGACTCTAGCTTTCATTCAGAGAATTGGAATAGCAAACAGACTGTGATATTTTTAATTTTTGTTTTTTGTGAGTAGGTAAATGTAACCTAGCGCGTCTTGTTCTGCGTGTAGGTATATCGTAGCTATGATATAAAAAAAAGAAATTAGTGTGCAGGATAATGGCCTTAGAAGCCGAAGCCTCAGATGGGGATTTAATTGGGACAGCCCCACACTACTCCAGACCTCCATCTGGAGTGTGCGTAATGCATTTCCCCATCTGTCAAAAAAAATATTGCCTTTAACCATTGAATAGTGCTTATTCAATGCTTTAACCAAAAAAAGAAAATAAACAAGAAAAAGTTAATGCAAGGCGAAGTTCAGATTGATAATAAAACAATGCCAATCTGTCCTTCCACATTTTGAATTCCGATCCACGAAAAGAAGAATATTACATTATAAAAATAAGTATAGAGTATGAGAAAAGATAAAGAAAAAAAAGAGATAAATATAAATTGCATCAAATTAGGTGTACCAATCTGTTTGAAAATTAAATTTCTAGTACAAGTACGCCAGTCTTTTATTTATTATACTGTGAAATAAGGTTGCGGCATGTATGAGGCGACGATTATTATTTATTGATGCAAACAATACCTCCGCAGTGCGATGAACCAAACATTTACTGTGGCCCTTATCTATGGACAAATAAAAACCATTAGGTACATATAAAATACTAAAGCTCTGGGAGCGTTTTATATCTCGCACTGTGGGGTGGGGGAAAAGATACCTCCCATCAAAATACCTGCGCGACTGATTGCATCACGAGAAGGTGATGGGCGATGGGGTCGTCACATCCCGACGCCTTATTTATTATTACTAAAATGAAACCATTTGACATAAGAGTCTGTAGTCCCTCTTGCTGAACTACAATTTTTTGGAGGATTGATAGTGCATGTTCTGCTTCATTATGCGAGTACGGACATCCGGGGGGTATGGCGTACCACCATTTCTTATAAATAATTAAAACATATAGTGTGAAAATTTTGACTCAGAACATAACAACAAACGTACGGCACAAAACATGAATATTGAAGAATATCTATGGCATAAAACCGGCGTTATGCAACCCAGCTTACAAGTTGGACAGCAGTGTAAACAAAAGAAATTTATTACAGTCAAGCCAACTAAACAGTTTGTTCTTGTTTCAGTTTAAGCACAGATAAAGTTTTATCTGCGAGTTTAAGAAATGAGAGGCGCGAGAAGTCCATTGTAAAACACAGAGACCAATACAGTCAACCAAGTGCTTATAAATAGAATTATATTAGGTACTACTTATAACTACTTATTTATCAAGTGTGCCATAAGGTTCTTTATCCTTTTTTTTTAACACTTTGTTCCGTATTTCCCTCGTCTTGTTTGGGTACTTTTAAAAACATTTAAATAGGAATTAAAAACTTACATAAATAATTTATTGTTTTAGGCCAATTTATGTAAACATACCAATGACAGTTAAAAATCAAAATATTTAATTTTTTAAAAACATGGTAAAAATTTAAAATGAGACTAGCAATCATACATTACAACATTATAGGAAGTTCCATACAATCTCACAATCATTTATAGATCATTAAAAATCGTACCTACACTAAAAATTCACATGGGATTAAAAAATTGTTTTAAAATTAAAATTTACAGATCACTATATACGCTTCCCAAACAAGTATCACAGTTTTAGTTTTAAAAAATGGACAAAAATTATTAAACAACATTTTACAAATAAATATTAACATAAATAAATAAAATTAACAGTAAGATTTGGGTTCAGGCCGATCCTTGCATGGCCGACATATATGCAGTTTCCATTTCCATTTGTACTTTCATATGCTTCTCAATGGTCGACACTGGTTTCGGATACAAATCAAACACGCCAATGTCAACAAAAAATCGTAAATCTTTTACTTGAATTATTCTATCTTCGTGTTCGCAAGCGAGCCTACAAAACACGATATAAAATGCATTATACCGAGAGAAAACTTACTTTGGTATCTTCTGGAAGGTAACCATTAAAGATAAATCGTTAGCAATGGCAGATATCATGTAAGGTACTAAATCTAGATCGTCAGGTTGTGACTTTTCAGAACCGAGGATTACTTTCTCGATAGTGCATCTTGGACAAAACTCGTTATCGGAACTAATTTTTTTCAGTAAACGATCAACATAACTGAAATTATTGCTTTTGCATTTATTTAACTTCTTCAAGACGTTATTATATTCGGCGACGCCTAAACGATTCAACTTTTGTAAAGCTAGTATCCTTTCCAAAACGCATCCTTTAGGTAGATTCGTTTCCGTTCCGGCGTCATCGCAATGTAAACAATTGCGATTCAACGGAGACGCCTTAAGTAACGCCCGCGTTACCAAAGCGCAAAAATGGTTGATTAAACTGAAAGGGGAAAAGTCACGATTGGTTTCTAGTCGATGTCGAATCATACTCATTGTCGCTGCATTCGAATAGTTCGTTTAGCATCGTATAAAATTTGTCTTGCGACGTGTTTTCGCCGTAATAGTAGACTCCGTTGCAAAATATTCGCAAATTATTTTGGGGGTTGGAGATGAGCGCTTTTAGTGCCCTACAGATTTTCTCTGTATCTCTGCAAAATAAAGGAGAATTAAGCATTTGCAAATGCTCCGAAGCTGGGCGCATTTATTAAACATGCTGGAAGCAATGGGTGGATTTGTCGCAAGGTACTTAGGTCTGTGAAGCTGCCACAGGATATTTTATAACAAGCGCTCAAGCTAAGTACCGAAGGTAACCAAACCAATTAAAGAGTATAATAGCAGAGAAAAAAATATTGTCATTAGTACAGATTAGGTAATCTGTGTCGTTACAGAGCACCGCAGTAAATCAAAAATTAAAAGCATTTGCTTCAAATTTTGGGCAGGAACTCTGGCTTAACGCCTAAAATGATCAAATGATCCTATAAAAATTTCTCAGACCCATGGACATACATATGCCACAGTCAAACGATGACCAACAGTTGAGCAAAAAACTGCACAAAAACAGCTTCAAGCTGGCAATGATATCGGTCGAAAATGTTCATAGTCTGTGGCTGGCTTTAGACGTCAAACGAGGGCAGTAACCAAAATATCGTTTTCGTGACCATATTTTTATGTTTCAATATTTTCTATTACCAACTTTATAAAGTCTTTAATTATACAAAAATTTTAGTCTTCTAGCTTGGTGACAATGCTCCATACAGTAACTTACTAACTTTAACCACATTCAACACACTGTGCTTTAACTAAACAGCATCAACATACACCCTTTAAGTTGTATCTCGAGTTGTATGTATTACCACTGTAAAAATCAGTAGGAAATATCAAATAATATCCACAAAATCAAAGTGATTTTCAAGAAATTTCTTAAAATCACCTGTTAACATCATGATTTCTGGAACTGTGTACTAGAGGTGGCACTATTGAGTATACAACTACGTTACTGATTGCCCATGTTGCTATGTAACTGTGTAAATAACATGACATGTTAAATAATCTATAATCTATAAAAATAAGTTAGTTGTTCCACAAATTCTGATTCTGTTAATAAATCCACATTTTTCACCAAAAGCAGTTGTGCACCTGTAATTTTCCACAACTCTGTTAGTTATCCCCTTGCACCATCACAATTGGTAATAAATTATAATGTAAACTGTAAGGGTTCATTACAAATCAAACCATTCAAAAATTTTAAAAAATCAAAAACAATTAATATTATTTATTTATTTGAAATTATCGAAGATTTCCGAAGGTTGGAAAATACACAAAAGATATTGACATATATAAAGCACACGAAGCTAATCTAATTCAAAATTCAAGCAACCAAAGCAAATGGAAAACTCACCCAGAAAATAAGTCCAGAGGACAATAGGAACTCAGTTTTTTAATTTGCTGATTTTTTATCTAAAAACAATTTATGTCAATTTTAATTATTATTCTTAATTGGTATACAGGATGTCCTGTCTAAGATTTGAGATTGTGCAATCCAATCCGATAAATTTTGTTTTTGTTTTTTTTACTGCACCTTAATTGCGCCAATGCCCTCTATGCAATTCCTTTAATTTCTACCAAGTGCAACATTAATAATCAAAGTGCAGTAAACCCTCAGACAGAACATCCCATTTTGACCATGTTTATGTCTCTTAGTCAATTGTTGATACAAGGACTACCTGACAGTTTTTCAAATATATTTTACGATTCCTTCGTGTGATACATTTATGAATTTATTTTGCAATGGAATACTTGAGAACCCAGAACATGAGTAATGAATTAGAGGAAGTAAATGAAATGAACTCAATTACATGGTCAGCTCAGATAAGTGAGTCGCTATAAAAAAAATTACCTTTAAATACTGTTTCACACAAAACTGACACTTATCAATGACTCTATCATCCTCCATAAAACCTTTTTTTGGTTTAATCTCGACTGCATAAGTCACGCCTTCTCTACAGAAACTATTAAACGTAGTAGGCAGAAAAGCATAATCGACAAATATTGAGGCCATTCCAACCTTTAGGCCTTTATGCTTACGTTTCTCTAAAAACTTAAACATTATTACATACGCACACACAATTCGTATCTATACCAGGTCTAAAATTTGCCAATTCAAATTCTAATTTTTTTATATCACCTTTCGTCGTTTCGATACTAACGGCCGGTTGAGTATACCAACTACCTAATAGAGGAACCATAATTAAATTGTAAAAATCCAAATCCCGCTTTTCTTGTTGCATATCGCTCGTAATGTCCCAGTGAAATATTTCCATAATCCAAAATAGAAACCATTGCAAAATCGTTTGGGGTTTATCACATTTTTTTATTCTCAGAATTTTATGACAAGAGGGCAATGATAAAACCACGTTAGCGTTTCCCTCTCCCCTGTACAGCCATCCTTTCGTTAAAATTCTATTTAAATTCTTGTCGGTCACTTCCCTGTCCATTTTCTTCAAACTTTACTAAAACACAATTCAAAGAAGTTACAAAGCTTGCCGGCGTGGGATCATTAATTAAATTGGTTTTAAAAGCAGGATGTTCCTAAGGAAGTTGCGGTGTGGAATTGAAATTGAATCGAGATACATTTGTTACTAATTAAGGATACTACACTTACCCCCGACTATTATATTACTAATAAAGCTATTACAAAATTGCATTTGCATAAATAAATTATTGTTTAAATTGTTGGGAGAGGATAATCGCGGTGGGATAACCACATTGTTTAGTTCATATCAACAACAGTAGATCAAAGTTCATGCTACCGACACTTTTTTGACCTACATCTGTCTTGACCTACAATATGCCAGTGGCGCCCACAAATCACTTTGTGGTGGCGCCCCAACAAAGATACGGACCCGCCAATTTTAAACTTTTCTATCTGTCTGGAATAAGCAGCAAAGATAAATAATAAATATAATATAATAATAAATAAAAAATATACAACTATCTAGTCAAGAACAAGTGTAGTTTTTACTGAATAAGAGTGGTTTTTCCGGGTTGTAGCATTCCCAACAACGCCGTTTGAAATTGTGTGGCCCAATCTCACTCGCCTAGGCCTTATAGCGGTCTAAGTCTTTGGTAGAGTTCTGCCGTCTATTTTCAAAGCTCTAGGTCTAAAGACATTTGAAAACTTATGGCAATAAATTATTATTATGAACGCTCTGGTACTTAACTACAAAAAATTCTGCAAATTCTCTTATTACGAGTTTTGAAGAAACTTTTATTATTCCGCAAGCCTCTGTCTATAGAATTGGGGTTAAATGGAAGAGCAGACTGTGGCATTGCCGCAGTGCTGAACTTCGCCCTTAATGTACTGGAATAAATATTTGTTTTCTTTTTTTTGGAATAATAAAGGCAATATTATTATTATTAATTAGGTTTTCCAAACCCTATGGACTCAAAGTACAACAACGAAAGGAATGTACTTGAAACCAGAAGTAACAATACAGTCACAAGGATTTGATGTCGAAGACTGCCCAACAATAAGTAGTAACTTCTTGATTTATACAATGCCTTTAGTGCACTACTACCACAGTTCTTTGTGTATCTGTGTTAAGGTTTTTTAAAATTAATATGTTCGTTTTTTATTTTGTTTAAAATCGATTTTCAATTTTAATTTGAGTAGCGCTCAATTATAATCCGTTTAATAGTTTTGGTAAGTCGTATACATCACTTTCTTTAATCTATTGGTCTCTCTGACCAATGCGTGCAGTCAGTTATAGAACATGGTGAAGGTTGTGAAAGGTTCAAGATTCTTAGTTTCTAGTTTTGTTTAAGGTCTGTAATAGAAAAGCAACTCCCAAGTTTTGTTTTCACTTTTTCAACAAAAAATCAAAACTAAACAGCTGCATTTTCATTTGTCAAAACTACTCCTAAAACCTCCTGCAATTGACAGAAGGTAAGAAAAAACCATTGTCGTAACATCTTTTATTAAGTGTCAAAAAATATTAAAATTAAGCAGCAGCGAGTTCTTCCTGAACTCTCTTCCACTTACTCAATGGGCCGTGCTCTGGACGGTATTTGACATTGCATCCGTCTGGGGCAAGTTGTCCAGCTGCTTTCATTTCTTCATAAACTTGTCTGTCGTATTTTGTGAATCCCCATTTCTTCGAGATGTAAATCTTTTGACGGCCAGGGAACTTGAATTTGGCACGACGTAAAGCTTCAATAACCTAAAAGCGGATATAATTTCCTCAAATATCTTAAAAGGTGACATTATACCTGTGCCTTAAAACGGTCCGTTGAGCGTACACTCATGATAGGTTGCCCAATATGAACGCGAGCGACAGTTCCTTGAGGCTTTCCAAAAGCACCACGCATTCCTGTCTGAAGCCTGCAATTCTATTACTTCACAAGTTTTAGACATAAAGCTCGACTCACCTATCGGCTCCGGCACAGGACAACATTTTGTTAATTCGGATTACATGGAAAGGATGCAATCGCATACGAATATGGAACTGATCTTTACCGCAGTTCTTCACCAAGTATTTGTTACAACAAATACGGCCCGCTTCCAATGCTTCGGAGCTCAGCTGTTCATATTCGTCCGAAACTAAGTGGACGCACAGAGGAAAATCTTCGACGGCCGCCTTCTTTTTACCCAAATCGAAGATACGGATTTTCGGATCGGGAACACCACGACAGAACCGCGATTTGGGATACGGTTTGTTCTTACAATACCGATAACTAAAAGTGTAAGCTAAAGTACACCAAAAATAAGGGATTCGAGGCATCTTACCATCTTGCAGGTCTCCTGCCCATTTTCACCTACAAAAATTAGTCAAACGTTAAAATTATCACGTAGGAATGCAGTAAATGAATTTGTTTAATAATTGTTGTTAAGAATTTGTTGAAAAAGTTAAGGATGGTTGAGAAATTAATAGATTTGCAAAACTTACCGTCTATGCTAGACAGATTTTTACAATAAAGAAAATTCACTACAAGAGTGCCAACTTTAGCAAAACGAACGAATTGACACCTAAAACGTGACTCCCCTGAGAAGCGCATGCGTTGCGTTACGTACACAAATTTATTGATATGATGAAATGTACAAATTTTTGCATTTTCTTTACGAAAATTTCTAAATAAAATAATGTGTTAAAGATAAACAACCTTTATTTATGTAGGATTTAAATTTGATCGAATCTGTCAGTCAATGTGGCTTTTGGCAACACTGCACCAACTTGACATTTCAGAAACTAAAAAAAATTTGTAAAAATCAAAACCAGATGAAAAGCACTCAAAAATGAAATTATGGAAGTAGCGGAACAAAATACCGAAACTAAAAAACGGTTAACGGTAGAAGAATTGCAAATAGAAATTTTACCCGTAATTTACGAAATCATTAGAAGGTTACTTGAACCACTGTCCCAAGAGTTGTGTAATAAACTTATTTCTAATTGTAGTATCGAAAAAGATCATCACGAAACATCTGCCAAGACTAGAGAGTCCCAAGATTGCGCGCAAAAGGTGCTGGAACTGCAGAAACGTCTAGATCAGGCGCGAGTTCAGGTAGTGACAAAGCCACATGGCACATTTAAGAAACCTACATCTTTTAGATCCGTTTACTGCCGGGCATCGAGTTCAGTAAAGAGCAGCAGCTAAATAACCTAGAAGCTTTAAAGACGCAGTTACGATTAAAGCAAGAATTACTGCACAAGTATCGTTACATGTACTCATTTCAATCTCACAAAGCATAATGGTGTTCCGATTTCTATTACGTTTTTTATCGAATAATGAGCATTTAGTTCAGAGACTTAGTGAGTCATATCCCATCAGAAGAGCGGCTCAGTGGGTCGTACTAATTTTCTACCGCGGAAAGGGATTCATAGAAGATAACAATCTTCACAACAGATTAACACCCGAACAGTTCAGGTCCTTCATAAAGCGATTTTCGGAAAATATTAAAGCGGAATTGAAACAGGGAAAGGACCAATTTAAAAAGTAACACCGTGCAAAATGTTTAGCAGGCTGAAAACGTTAGTTTGGATTACTCCGCAGGAATTTTGTTGGAGAGTTCTCGTTTCATTTTTGCCACCTGTATCAGTTAGATTCAATAAAGTTTATGTCGATTTTGTTGGACCTTGTTTTGCAATAGTTATGTTAACGTTAGTTTTGAATTATGGTAATTTACAACACAAATTTGTACATTTGTTAGCACCAATCCAAAGTGTTTTTCTATATGTTTTAGTTGCTCCAGTTATTTGTTATATTTTAAACGGGTTAGGACGGTCCAAACTAACTTTCTTAGAATTGTTCTGTATAGTAACGTATGCGCTTTATGGGCACATTGTGACCTTAGTGATATCTTTTGTTTTTTATTTGGAGGAGAGTAATTTGTTTTTCTTCTCTTGCATGGTGGTGTTTGCAGGACTGAGTGCTCTGCGATTAGTTTTCTTACAAATGCAATCGATTCCCCTACCTGGCGCTCGCCTAATTGTTTGCAGTTTTTCCTCAATTGTTCATGTTTTATTTTTAATATTCCTTCATTTTACTTATATGCATCCGAGTTTTAAGTATGGTAGAAAAGCCAGGAGTTGATACATATATTTAATTAGTAATTTGGCGAACTGAGATATGTAGATGTAATTGAAGTGATGAATAAATAGAAGACTTTCTCATTTATTTGAATGACTAGGTTTAAAGTTAGCAGTGAAAGGAAAGTGCAGAGTTCAGCTGTAGAGATACGAATCACGAATGCAATTAGACTATTCCAGAATGCATCAAATAACATTAAGAGAGAAGAAAGGAGAAGCAGTTACTTAAAAAAAATAGATCTGCAACGCCAATAGTGCCAAAGCAATCGAACAGAACAAGAGAGGGATAATAAATAAATAAAAACTAATTGTAGTAAAGATGACTCAGAAAGAACTGAAGTAAAAACCGTAGGGTTCGAATAGAGAAGAAGCTCTGAAGTCGCCAGCTGTAGCTGTACCGGGCACGATGCCCTGTGTTCCTTTTAGGAAAGCTGATGAGCCCGAAATGGGATTTCCCTTGTCCCCTCATGTACCACCTATTTCCTCAGGGCTTGAAACACTTTTGTGGTTATTTACTTACTGTGAATGTCAATTCAAATGAACAACTTGCAAAATGAGCTGCTCCGAACGAACTGCACCAGAGCTTCACACACTCGAATGGAAAGCAGTTTTTCGTGGTTTAGTCGATTTTAAATTTTGTTTATAGCCGCATTGTCATTTGTTTATTTAATTGCAAAGAATTTTGTGCTATTGGGTGTGGAACGTTTGGAAATATTTGCGTATTGTTTGAAAATTTTATCTCATTTTTTTATTCGTTAGTAGATAAGAGTTGCGCTTCTGGAAGAAACAGAAAGACGTACATATCACCCACGAAGTCCTCCAACCACACTTTTGCTCTCAGACAGTAAGAATATGTTATTGCACACTAACGAAACAATAAACAAGCCTTACATTCAAAACTTTTAAGATAGTTACCTACATATTTACAAAAAAATAATCATTTAATACATATTGCCCTACCAGTTATTAAAATTAAAATTATACGCAACGTTTTTCTTCTTTCTTACTGTTAGTGCCCCCTCGTCATCATTTTTAGTGTTGCTAGAAATATTTCCAGTTAAAAAAAACTGTGCCCCACGCGTTTAGATAATTTACCTTTTAGTAACCTGAGGATTAATATATTTTCCCACACCTGACTTATACACTGTTAATGGTTTCTTCGCTTCCACCTTCCTTTTTTGGGCCAACTCCTCTTCAGCTTGCCTCTTGAGCTCGTCTTCACGATCCTTCTTCAGCTATGAATGAAAAAAAGTAAGTAAAGCGAAATGGGGCTGAAAGACCAACCGTTTCGTCTGCTTCAGTGTATGGATCTACAAATATTTGGGCCTTAACTATAATTATATCCTCTATTGGACGATCTTGATTGTCAACTTCAATGCGCTCCATTATCGTTAAGGTGTCCATGCCGCCAACCAGTCGACCAAATATTGTGTGTTTATTATCCAAATGTTTACATGAACGAAACGTTATAAAGCTAAAAGTATACCCTCAAATACACATTTTACCACATACGCCATACAATTGTGATCCATTGGTATTTTTCCCAGAGTTGGCCATGGAAAGTACGCCGCGTCCTGTATGAGTTAAATTTGGTCTAAACTCATCCTCAAACGGTTTTCCCCAAATTGATTTACCACCTTGTCCGGAATCTGTCGGATCACCACCTTGAATCTACACGAAAATTTACATCATCACACCAGCACCGGGCACTCACCATAAAATGTCTAATCGAACGATGGAACTTAGTGCCGTCATAATATCCGTTGTCACAATGCCTTAAAAAATTTTCGCAGGTTTTTGGAACAATATCACAGTGCAGCTCGAGGTTTAAAGGTCCAATGTTCGTAACCAATCGTACGTAACCCTTCTTTTTCACCCTGGAGTATCGGACGAGATCCTCGTGCATGATGGCCGGCTCGTGCGTCAGCTCTACTGCCATAACTGTTGAGGTAAAGCTGGCCGCCACCGCGCCCGTCGAGTAATGGGCGGCGTTAAACTTATCCGCTTTCTCCGTACTTTTCGGGGTGCCCTGAATTTTTATGGTCGGCTCTTTATAGTCGCGTTCCAGTTCTTCCAGTGTGTGTTTCGTTTCTGGATTCATTTTCTTTATACGCGCTTGGGGATCTCCTCTTTCGGCCACCTCCTCTGTTGCATACAGTGATATTAATAAGGTTCATCGACTTTCGGTATACGTAGATGGGGATAATCAAATTGAGTTAACCGATCGATTAGAGGTCATTAATTTGTCATGCTCCAGCATCAATTTGAGACAGAAATTCTAAATTGCGGAAGGGCACCTTAGGAGAGAGTTAAGAAGTTCTGGAGAGCACTTGTCAACTTGTTTGTTATTTGAAGAGAACTTTGAAAACAAGTGCACTTTCGCAATTGCAACTTCTTCTTCCCTACAGACTGAAATATTTAGATTTTAAGTTCGACGTTTCAGTTTTTCTGGAATTATTTTTAGCTTCCTAGCTTGAGCTACATAGGTGGCTGTTGCGATCACCGTTTTTTGGACATTTCAAACTTCCATGTAATTTCAACGTTTTAGATCACTTTAAACAACTTGTAAAGGGTAAAATTTTCTGCCGTTTGTATGTAGATCACCGACTAAAGTAATGATAATCGGAAGCTTACTGCCATTTAGGCAACCAACCATACACCGTGTGGGATGGGCCGAAACAAAGACGACAATGCGCGCCGCCGCTCAGGGGAATTTCCCTGCTTGTCTCAAAGATTCCTTGTACTGATTGTACGTTTGTACAATATTGCTCAAAAACATAACTGATGACGTGTGTGCAAAATTAGCTAAATTCGAAATTATATGTGCTATTTTTCTTTACAAAAAGCGTCTATCTTTAAAATTTCAAAGAAATGTCTATAAAGTTGACATTGTGCACTCTGCGCATGCGCACAAGTAATTTTTGCAATATGCGATATGTTTGCCATTACTAGAAACATCTGGGGTTAAAAGTTCAAAACAATGCGCAAAACTGCATTTTTGACATTGGTTCTAGTTTAACAAAGTTCCTGCAGTTAAAATTGGACATAACCAGTGCAATAAAAACCGGAAGTCAATGTTGTTTCTAACAGATATAAAGAAAGATGCATAATAATACATAAACATAAATAGCACATGATTCACTGTATCAAAGATCCCAATGGTCAACCTCGAATTTTGGACACCCTGGTCAATAAACTAATATTTAAAGAGAGTATTTACATGTTGAAGATTTTTTTATAAAAAATGTACCTATTTCTTTTAAAATATTGTGTAAAAATATAGAGCTCAAGCTCTAATCAAAAAAGAAAGTTAGCAATAGTTCCGTTTGGTTGAAACACACTATACCTACAAAAACATTCTGAAAAATTATGAACACATTCTACCAAAAGTGTAAGAAAATGATGAAAATATTGTCCCTTGTTCGATATAGAAGATAGGTAAGTTAAACCAATGTCTGAAACTTTGGGGAAATTACACAAAAATCTCACATTGTAAATATGTTTCAAACATTCAAAAAGAGACCATGTGAGCCCACTTACCTTCAGTTTCCATTCGTAAATTATTTTTAACGTGATGAAACAGCGAGATATTAAATTTAGTTAAATCCCTAGGATCTTGCAGAACGATAACATCTTTCCTCTCAAACGGCGCGTCCGTAATCAAATCTTTCCAATTCTTATTCTTAATGTTAAGCTGTTCGATCGCTTCCATTGAGTAGACGTTTCCCGTCGTCCGTATGGCAGCAAAATGCGAGCTGTTCGTCAGCGTCCTGAACAATACGGGGCAATGAAACTCGCCCTCCGCGTTTTTGTGCAAATTTAGTTTAAACAACGCCTTAACGTCCATGGGGCTGCCGGTGACGGGGTTGACTTTAAACTTTTTGAGAAACGGTAGAAGCGCCTGCAAATCGAATATGTTGCCGTTGTCGTCACAGTAAGGATCCTCGAAGGGTTGCAATGACAAGCAGCAATGATCGAAGGGCAAGCGTTTGAAAGCAAGATCGTCGATAACCGGACCTGCCCTTTTACCCCCATACAAAGTGGTCCACTCTGTATAGGTTAAGTACCTAAAATAACTGTAAATACAAATGTAAATTATCCTTAAACTCACATTTTATCCTTCTGATGCTGTCTTTTCCCCATTTTTATGTTTAATAGTCCAATACAAATTTGAGGTTAACACGAAAATAAAAAACAAATCAGCGTTACCAACCCACTTATAAATACCCTGCCGGGTGCTACCGCGACTTTCAAATTCACGCTAAATTTGCATTCGCTCATCCCTCCAGAACGTTCACTTTAAAATAAATCCTGCGTAATTTCGTTTTTCAGTAAAAAGCCTTTAAAGGAACAAGAACGTTTCGTAAAAAACTCACGCCGCAGAGGGTGTTATTAAAAGTTGCCACCCCTGTCAGTCACTTGCATGCATACGCCATGAACATTTCAATGTTCTGAAAGAGCAGGGAGTGTGTCTTGTTTTTATAAATAAGATTATCGCCAATTCCCTGGTAAGTGCCTCAAAAGCTGCTTATTTACTTTGAACACATGTAGAATAAGTAGATCGTCGTAATTTCGGTTTTTCGAAGGTACTTTATTAAAAATGTGTGCAGGGAGACGTCGTCAAATTACTTTCGAGAAATTGACAAATGAATCACAAATTATTGTTATTGTTGCATGTCGCGGGTGTATTGGGAATGCCAAAACGCTCGTAGAGGATCTGAAAGCGGTTTTTATAAATTTTTTCCCGTAATTTGTGATTTACTCAACATGGCCGACCGTGTATTGTAGGGAATCAATTTTGCTTTTGGAGCAGGTTTAGGTTACAAAAACAATGGATGAACCTGTCGGTTTTTTGTTATTTACCGCTGTAATTCGTCCCCTGCTCGACTGCACTATTAATTGCCTCAGAATAGCAATCATTGAACAACAAAGAATTTTTTACAGTATTATGTCAACTGCAGGATCCAGTGGATCGGGAAGAGGCCGCGGAGGTCAATCAATTGGCGATCAAGCTAAAGAGGCGAAAGAATCAAAACCGAATCCAAAGATGTCGAAGGCCTTAGGCACGTCCGCTAAACGTATACAAAAAGAATTAGCCGAAATTACGTTAGATCCGCCGCCGAATTGCAGTGCAGGTCCTAAAGGCGAAAACTTCTACGAATGGGTCTCGACGATATTAGGACCGCCGGGGTCCGTTTATGAGGGCGGGGTTTTCTTTTTGGATATTCACTTTACCCCCGAGTATCCGTTTAAGCCACCAAAGGTTACCTTTCGCACTAGAATTTACCACTGCAACATTAACAGTCAGGGTGTGATTTGTTTGGATATACTTAAAGATAATTGGTCGCCGGCGCTTACCATTTCAAAGGTACTGCTGTCAATTTGTTCGTTACTTACAGATTGTAATCCAGGTAAGTTGTTTGAAGGGTTAAATGTCAATTACTTATTGTGTTAATGTGTGTAGCCGATCCGCTGGTTGGCAGCATCGCTACACAATATCTTCAAAATCGGGAAGAACATGATCGTATTGCCAGGCTGTGGACCAAGCGTTATGCAACGTGATTGACTCGTGCGAAAACGATATTATCCGTGTTAACTCCTTTTGCCCTTCTGGCACAATTTGGCCCTTTCATCTCAACGTTTCATCATCATTGATTTCATTTGTCTACCAATAAATGTTATTATTTCGATTTACTTTCTTTTTAGTTAGCTTAGATTGATATAAGTTTGTGTATAGATATAACCGCCCGTGGTATAAGATTTATTGAACAGTTGCAACGTATTAAAAATAAGTTTGTGATTTTGTCTGATAATTGTAGTATAATTTGACAAATTCTTAGTTGAGACTATAACTCGCAGAGGCCAAATGTATGTGGTATTTTACTTTACGTATTTGTAACACTGAAAATTATGTACTGAATATTAAGTAATAAATTTTGTGTTCAGTAGGCACTAAGTATACGTTCCTGCTTGTTATATTTAATTTCGGTTGTACTAGACAATAAAGTTTTTTTCTATTTATTTCCACTACATTACTAATGTTAATCACTTTACTCTTTATTATCGTCATTTGTCTACTCTCAACACAAAATTTTGTGAACTTCTGCAAATAGGTTCCTGCAATGTGCAATTAAAACAGGAGTAGTTTGCTTGTGCAAAGTGAATTAATTAGTTCTTGTCTTGGTGGAAATAAGGAGTGGGTGTTGTCATCGGCTTGTGTATAATTTTTTTTCTACATTTCAAAAATGAGAATATGGACTATTCTTCTAGACTTATGTATTTTAGTTGTAATTGTAACAATAAAATTTTAGTATGTAATCGTAAAGTGTCTTTCATTGTACTACATGTTTGAAGTTAAAAAGCACCTACAAATGACTGTTCATAGGGTGGAAATCTGGCGCTTAGCTAAGAGAAATTTTATGGATTAAGGCACTATTTTGGTGTATAAAAGAGCTTGGAATTGACAAGTGTCAATTCAATATGTACATTTATGTAGTATTATAAGGTGGTAAGCACACACTAATCAGTTTATGTCCAGTATTTTCTTGGTACCCAAGCCACACGGCACTAATATTTTACTTATTTAAATAATACCCAATCTTTCAAAAGGTAAAAACTTTTTGAAGAATATTTAAAGAATCTTTGAAACTGATACAGGGTCTTCTGAACAATCTTTCACGAATTAAATAAATCACTTCATAGAGATAAGTACTGTAAATTTTGTGATATTTCTCTAAAAACCTCTAAATGTAATTTTAGAAGCTTTTGTAAGTCTCTGAAAAGGGTCCGTGAAGTTAGCAGAACATTGATGGCTCAAATGTCGAGACTAGGTGGATTGGTTAGTGCTTCGTTTGTACCGTAAAAAGTTTTGCAGCAAAACATACCACCCCTCTGAAAATGCTATATAACAGAAATTTGAGATATAAACTGTGTCTAATATAAGGATGTCTTATGGGGATCTCCAGGAACCTCTTGGTCATTGTGGAGCACCTAATCCACTAGCCCATTATTCATTCTTACTATAGAGAATATCTGCAAAATCACGCAAGCATCTCTAAAGGTACAGAGAACTTTTAAAAATTCCATAGAAATAACAAATGAATGTAGAATCTCTGACAAACTTAGAGACATCTCTATCACAAAATAAAAATGTTGTAAAGAATGTTTCCAGCATTTGAAGATTTTCTGAAACAGTTAAATATGAATAGAATTCCATTAATATTTGGGATCCTTTAATACTTTTTGAAGAATCTTTAAAGATATTTGAAAGTATAACGTAATGGTCTACACTTTTAAATACAACACAACATACAATTTTAAAATTTCATTCTCTGATGCAACAAGGTGTACAGGATTAAGAAACAGCAGTGTTACTGGTAAACAATATGCTAAAGCTCTACGATTTTAGTTGTACAACATAGACCTTTATTATATAAGTATAGTAGATATAATCTTATAACATTTATATACTTCATATTCATTGTGTATGTAACATCAAGGTGAACTTAACCAGCATGTGTAACTTAAGAATAAAAAAGACATATTCGAAAATTGCCAATTTCAGTAAAGGGTACAAATAGAAATTTAGTTGCATTACAAATACAAAACTATCTACTAAAAATACACGAGTTGCCTCCAAACAATCAAGGCTTAAACACAACATTGTTCATAGCTGCCTGATTAACAGTAATATCCTCACATTTAAAAAAAGAGGAAAAACGACACTATTTAAATAACTGATCCCTGATCGTTATCTTTGGTGTTTAAACAATACTGTAGGTCTACACGTAAAGTATCTAATAAAAAATAAGCGATTCGTTTAAGACACCACATTTTGAGTATAGCCCTTTATCCGCTATTACTAATAGCAGTCTTAAATTTTCTTAGCTATTACGATTATTATTAGTCTGGCATAAAGTAAACGCTACAAAACTTATGACTAAATAATTACTTTTTTTATGTAAATGTATAAAAAGTGCCACGTTCTATTGTTATATTATAAAAAATTACACGTGCTGCTATTTGAACACACTATATAAACATTTGAGATTCAGTATTAAGACAACATTTTTGTAAACAGTTAATACAAATATGAAAATATGTAGAAAAATTATTATTGACTTAAGATTGTTCCTCCTTTTGTTTGTATGCAATCATAGCAGAATTTGGCAATTTGAACTATGTGCAACGCTATAGGTTTTATTTTATATACAGGGCGACAGCCGATCAGTTTTAAAAAGCAAAGGACGTACTATTTGTACACATTCTCATACGAAATTTTGTTTAAAATATGCCGTTCTACAATCTAGCAACAATGAGATTTTTCAAGTTTGAGAGAGCGCTTTGATTTTGAAGAGTCAATTAGGTATTCCACAAGAGCACATCGCTCGAATTCGAATTGAAAACCTAATTGTGTGTTTCTTAATCATTAGCTGCCAACAACTAAAATGGCGCATACTTATACAGTTATTAATAACATATAACTAACTAAAGGTGAAAAGTGGCGTATAAAAATCTGTTAATATCATAACATTATCAGTCATATAATAGAAACAATATACTCAAGCGGTGCTATAATCATTAACCTTAAAGTTTAAAATACGAAAAATCAGATCCATGAGTAAAGGCAATTGTGTACTACAAATACAGTTAATTTTCAAACATCAACGCACGAACGAAGTAAACTTACATAACTAAATATTGAATTGCGCGCTACACTACTATTTCAGGTATATAAATAACACAGTGTAGGTGGGTTATAATACTAAATACATAAACATTGTGGACAGATTAAAATGCAAAACATTTAGGTACCGAGTGCGCTTAATAAGAATCTGTCCTTTATACTGTCTCGTACTCCTTGCGAATTGAACGTGCCAAACAGCATGCGAAAACGACGCCGATCAACTGAAAAAGAACTGGTGCCAATTCAACGATTTACAAGTATCCGGTTACCTGTATCAAAGCAATGCCGACGCCGACGCCACCGATAACAGAACCATATTTAATGAGCGCCTCCTTTAGTTCATCTCTGCACGATTTGGTATACTTGTCCTCGGTATTGATCGTGCAAATGCCTTCCTGTGTTATATTCGGGCAGCAAGTGTGGGGTAAAGAGTCGTTAGTCGTGATCGCTTGCCAATCTTGAGGTCCGAGCATTCCGCAGCAAGTTAACTGAAATTATTAAAAATGTGTGTAATTGGCACAGGACATCAAATGAGTAAAGAGGAAATTCTAGAATACAAAATACCACAAAGATAGGGAAAGTCCTTATTAATCATTTGTTTTTGGCTGTTAGTAACAATGTAAAAAATGCCCTCATCAAAAACCACAACTATGACACACATATACACTGACAATATTTGTGTATATCGGTGACTATGATGACTATTAATTTTCTAAACTTTCAAAAAAATACTAAGATTTGACTTTGTTTAGAACATGTAGAGACGTTTTCACATGATGCAAGACGTAATCTCACAAATGTTCAGTGATCATGTGCATTTTGATAAAAGTGGTGTCAAAATCGTTATTTGCCTCCTCTATTTTTATGTGCATGTTGCATTATCTTACTACCTTTTCCTGGGTTTTCCGTTTTTTAATTGTGTGTTCTGTAATTGGGCGCATGCCTGTTGAGGGCCCAAAACAAGAGAGGGAATAAATAAATAAATAAATAAATAAATTGGTTAACCTAAACCTAAGTTACAATAAACTCCCTAAAGAGATGTTCCCCCACACCTCATATTTTATGAGCTAGCTGCTAGAGCATCAAAATGATGTAAAATTCGATGCATGTATTTTTTATGCATGTTTTGTTTGGTATAATTTAGGAAAAAATCATTTTTCTGCTTAACCATGTATCTTACGCCCTCTAGCGATTTCTCTTAGCCATGTTTGTTAACAAAATCCCAACCCCGTACAATTAACGGTTCCATAGATGATGATAATAATAATAATAATTCGTCCAAAAGATCATAAAATACTATATAAGACAAGTCATACAACTATAATTAGGATACTTGCAACATAAATTCGTCCACAGAGTAATAAGAATTTTTTCAGCTTTACTTTAATAAAGGTATTTAAATCGGATATGGTTTTCATATCTGACCTAAGCATATTGTACATTAAAGCACCGGCATACACTGGGTTTTTATATACACCTCGAGATTATGTTTTTTATACTGTAGCGAGCACTATACTGAGAGGCATTTTGTGTGATGATTAAGGTACTATTTACAAACACTAATATTTCATACATAGGTATACAAACAAGGAAATGTGAGACTGTAACTAAAAAAACGCATTTCAAAATTTTGAAAAATCTTTAAAATTTAAAAATAAATATCTCCATAAATAAGAAAGTTGATATTGCGCATGCGCACATGTGATTTTCACAATATGCGATATGCTTGTCTTTACTAGAAGCATCTATGGTTAAAATTTCAAAAAAATATCTATAAATAAGAACATATATATAATCCATTATAAGACTGATATAAATTTATTGTTAATTAATTGTAAATAAATAAATGTCACCAGATTTACTTATCGTCACTGTTAAAGTGATACCTTACCTATTCGTACTCTTAGAATAAAACTGAGGCCAGGTGTCCATCGGACAGGAGCGACCAAGATTTGATCGAGCGTGTGCTGTTCTATTGAAGCTCTATTTTTGTCGTGGCCGATCGCCACATTGCAAACTTCTTATTTTGTGAGTCATTTTTTCTTGTCTAACAAATGCATACTCGAGTGCATACTTGAATGTTAAACCATATAATGAAATATGATTAATTTTAATCAGCGATTGCCTAATAAAGTGTAGAATTGCAAGATAGTAAAAAATTAAGCATGTAGGCAGTTTATTCTTTTACGAAACTGATTGAGAAAAAAACATCAGGTAAATTGATGAAGTATTCCTTTTGAAACCAATTTTTTTTAAATAAGTGAAAAGCAGATGGATATTCTCATGCTAGCTACAACCTTGTACTTTTATAACAGAAACAGATAATCCATTAAGGAAATTAGAATGTAAGTAAACAGAATGTAGATTATTTATTTAAATGCCACAATCTGGTCAGTATTTCAACATTTTCTTATCTATGTAGCTTACATCCATTACGTTATGGTTAATGAACCCATAAAACATAATAGCTTGACCAGACACTCATTACTCATTAGGTTTGCAGATCAATATATAAAACTTTTGATTTTATTTGTGTAATAAGGTACAACCACCATGTGGATAAATAAACAAACATGAAGAGCACTTTCAACTTAAAGCAATGACCGGATTATGATGACAAACTCCAAGAATAATGATGAGTCAATTTGCATTAGAACTAAAATAACCACAAAAAGTTTTTCCTAACTATTTCCTGATGTAGTTACTTACAAGTGCTTTAAATAGAAACCTAATAACAGAGTCGATCCACTTTAAATATACCTGCAGTAGCTTTTCCCACAATTATAATTAATCAAACAAATCTACTACTGCAATACACAATTTGTGGAAGAACAAAAAAGGCCTTGAATTGAATTATTAAAGGAAGCAGGGAATAGGAACACATGTAGTACATCAGAAGGAAATCAATAAAGTTGCTAATTTGAAAATTAGGAACTCACCTCGTGCTGCATGATATCCCAAGAGCGTTTATCGTCAGTCTTGTTGTAATAATTATGCATGGTCGTGTTCAGGTGTGTATCGAGCATACTTTCGATATCCTTGCGACGAATGTAGCCCGCTATTCCGGCAGCCATTTCCAGACAGAATATTATCACGAGAAAGGCAGAAAACTGCGACAAAATCATCTAGTTAACTTAAAAGACCTCCACCCCCTTACCGTGATAATCATGCAGTGATTTTCCTTGACCGCGCCGCAACATCCGAAGAAGGCAACGACGAATACAATAACTCCGACGATTATTAGTAGTATGGGTGCGGATCCGAGACTCGGATCGACAAATTGTGAGTAATGGTAGTACAGAGCGTGTATGACTGCACCTACAGTCAGGATTGCTATTCCCGACACCTGCAAGTTTAGTGTGAATATTTAAATGGGGACGACCTAAGTAAGTACGAACCGCAAACAACAGGTTGAAGCAGAATAGTAAATATTTAATACAGGTCATTCCTGCTGACACCATTTTGAGTGGAATTTAATTAAATGCACAGTTCACAAAAAATACCACTTATGAGAATCTGTATTGGCTTTTATTAACTACGTTAACTATCACTTAAAGCTGCCTGAACATACGCTATTAAACACAATCGCGTTGGGTAAATGGCTTCCAGTTCGATTAGAAATATCACCTTTTATTTCATTCCCCCACCAACCAAACACTTGCAGATGTGTTGCACATTGACTCCCTCGGTACTGCGCAAACGCAAGCGCGCTAAATTTGAATTTGCTTTAACGCACTAATTAATAAAGCCTTCGGTCACTGTGAATTCCAGTTAATAGTTTTTAGAGAGGATAGAGGATGTAACACCAGGGAATCTAGGGGGTATGGAATACCCTCCAGTTATCTCCAGCGTACGAAAACGTTATGATGATAGATGTAGAAAGTCGAGTAGGAAAATCTTTCCAGTATTCCATATCTCCCAGACCCCCCCCCCGCCGGTTCTACATTCTCTCCTAAAATATTTGGCAGATGTACTAATGCTACTATTACTTTAGCTTTATCCTGTATGTCACAGCTAGGGTTGCCATCCGTCCGGGTTTCCCCAGATTTGTCCTAGTTCAGGAGGCGTCCGGGTGGGGTTTCATTGGTAATCCGGGTTTTAAGCTACTGAGGCATCTATGAGTTTCTGTCAAAATGTAAGCCAACAAAACTTTTAAGCGCCAATCAGCTTTGGTTGCAATTTTTTAAAACACCGAATCCTCATTTATACTTGAGTTATTGAAAATTGCCTAGTGCTTTTTTGCATTCCTGCTCATAATGACCCCACTGGACCTAGCCTCCCCAAGTAAATCTCAACTACTATAATTAATAATTCAGTAGATCTTCGGGCTGGTACCTAATCACGGCATTTTATTTTTCTGCCGCGCTGTGTTTAATATTTTATTTGTTACTCAGATGTAAACGTTGATTAACAAGACAAAACGCAAACGGGTAAACGTCATGTTTAAACGCTACTGACTTGTAAAACTGACAGCAGACTTGTAAAACTGACAGCAGACTTGTAAAACTGACAGCAGACCTGTAAAAATTTTACAAGTTAGTAATCTAGTAATTTCATTGGCCAGAATTAATGCGAAGTCTCTGTTACATGGATCACATGATATTTTAGACATTTCTTCAAGATCAATTTAAGAACTAATTATTTACGTTTACAAATGAGTAACAAATAAAATATTGTACATTATACGCCAGGTAATAGTTTTTACTGGCTCTAGGAGATGACAGGCTCGCCTAACGGCTCGCCAGTCAACTTCTCCTATCGCCAGTAAAAACTCACTTACCTGGCTAATAATGTAAAATACTATTTTTAAACGCATTATTTATTAAACTGTTCCAAGGAATACGTAGTGGCTTTTTAATTATATTTTTTTGTAGGCGATATCGGCGCTAGTTCAAAGTTCATGGTCATTTGAACAATTTTTTGGTAAATAAAATTCTAGATTTTTTACCGTAATTCGATTTTTTGTCCGTAAGGATGCATTTTTTGTTTCAGAAAATGAATGGCCATCTTTTATTTATGCGAAAATGATACCACACTTGCCCTAGTAGTTATAATTTAGCAGTTATGACGACCAACAGCGCGCGCAGCGTAAGAAAAGTTTACCCCTCCCTCACAGCAGCGTGTCTCTCGCTGCCTCCCGGGCGATTTCCATTCGGGTCCACCTAAGTAGAAAGTGTACCAAATCTGGTGCTTTAATGACAAAAATATTGGTGTTGGCGTCCACCCCACTATGCATAAAAATTAATTTGAAATAAGTAAACGATAACAGAGGAGGGGCTACGTCCAAGTGGAACTGGCCGCCCCATCGATTATATCTATTTGCCCTTTTAAGGGTGGCGCTCAAAAATCGAAATTACTTGTAAATGAAAGCTCTTAAATAGCTCGTAATTCCAGTACAAATTTAATTTGAACAAAGTAATTCTTATCAGTGGGGGGGCTGAGTCCAAGTAGACTCGGCCACCCCATAAGAAATGTTCGATTCCTAGTGATTAAAGCGAGCTCTAAAATTTTAAGCTTGCGATATGAAAAGCTCCTAAATAGCTCATAAATTGGATACCATTCTTAAATTGATTCACAATGTGGGGGGGCTAGGTCCAGCGGGGTCTCATAATGCCAACGTTGAAAGAAAATGTTCACTAGTGACATAACAGTGGACCAAAGAAAGGAATGTATTGAATATTGAAACATTCTAGTCAGTGGTAAAAATAAAGTACAATTTCAAAGACTATTTCTTTAGACAATATTTTTTTATCAAATTCAGATATGTCCGGGTTTATAATCCCTAAATCCGGGGTTTTCACACTTCCTGTCCTAGTTGGCAGAGTTTTGAGATGGCAACCCTAGTCACACCTTAACTGTATAGTCAAGATATCACCAGCAAAATAGCTTTAAGGTGGCTAGGAACACAAATACCTAAGTACATGTTCTAGGTTTTTCTTGTCGTATATCAAGACGCCCCCCGTTCTGCATTCTCCCCATAACGTTCAAGAAAGGACCACGAACCATAACACCGCAAGTCTGTGGGGTAGGGAAAGGAAGGCTTGATGGTCTTTGATAAAAAATTGTCATATGGGTGCCTTTAGGGCTGAATGTTTTTAAACATACAGCTTGCTCAAAATAGTAAATTCAATATATAAAATGCATGAAGAGCTTTATGGTTTTATAAAGATTTTTTCTACATTTATTAATATAAAATATTTAAATCCCATCGTAGTGACCTCTAGTATTTTTTCAATTAGTCTAAGAGACCACTTTTATGTGAGCGCTGTTCGTCATTGATTGAATTTCAGCTTCTACATCCTTAACCAGAATCGGCAATAAAAAAGCTGGTATATGGGGATTGCCATGACAATAAGTTAATAAACAAATGACATACACTATTTGCCGTTATCACAAGCACAATTTCTACTTTCGTCTCTAAAAAGAATGCAGAAAATGTGATTTTTCCTCTCTAGTGAGGAAAGTAAAAAACAATTTCCACATTAATCTTAATAATGACGATTAAAATTGAAACATATCTATCCGTATCAAAAAAAAACTTCATTATTGCATAAGTACAATAATTTTCAATTTTGATTGTATGTAGTTTCACACAAAATTACGTGTAAAACTTGAGAAGACCTCTCCATTTTCTTCTCTAGTTGTACAAATAAATATTTTCTAATACAAGAACTAAAATATTCACTTTTCCACATCAGAAATCAATGTAATTCCATACAAAACATATATTAATATAACCAAAGAGTTAATACAAGTCTTGTCTTGTTATGTACAACCTTTTAACGTTAATTCTCTTTCTTTACGTTCATTTTTAACCGTATGGGAGTTCTACACCAACAGATCAATTTAATACATTCAACTTAAAGGAGTTTGCAAAATGATTTAGGCACAAAACGATGCATAAATTACTTTTATTTTGTATTCAAAGTACCTATACCAAGCCATTATTGAAGTATACAAAAAAATCACAAACTTATTTACAGTCCTTTGCATAATTTTTATTTGAATAAATCACACAACGCGTTAATGTGATTTATGGTATATTTCTATAAAATTTGTTTATTGCTTTGCGTCTGTATAAAAGGTTAGTTTTGAAAACATCGAAATCAATAAACAAATATAATGGAATTCACAACCAAGTAATGGCTTACAATTATTTCTTTTCTATAACAGATATATACAATACAAAACATTAATAAGATATTACAATTGGAAAAATTACAAAAGTCTCCTACGAATGAAGGTTCAAATTCTTAACCTGAGATAATCTATACGAGTATTTACATTTTAAAACAATGTTAACAATAAATAATAAACAGTTTAAAAATGATATTTATAACAGAGGACAGTTTTGATTGATAAAAAAAACGTTTATTTATTTTACGGTTGGGATGGCGGTTAGTTCTCAGCAGCAAGCAAAAATTATTTTGATATTACATAATGAACATAGTTCTCCTCGTCCTTTTTGCCTTGTACATTTGAGCGGTATTTAAATCTATTTCATCATTTCAATATCAGAGTTCTTTAAGTAGAGTCGATTTGGCATTTTTTAATTTATCTAAGCGTTTCAGCAAGTGGGTGTTTGCCGTTTCCAATTCTTCGGCTCGATTTTGCGCTTCTCGTGCCTGCAAAAATTTTTAAAGTTATCTTTCGCATTTAAAAATATTAACTGATTCATGCAAAACGTGTACCTACTTTTGGAATTGGGACCAACACATATTTTTCTATACTACACCATTTTAATTGGGTCTTAAAATCAACTATAAAGGTGCTGTAAAGAAATACAGAAGACCACCCTGTATGGTATGGATTTTAGCACAGTGGGGAAATGTGTTTAGTAGATAATATAACTATTAATTAATTGTTAGTAACATTATTTAAAACACTTCAGAGCAAAGTCATGCAACTACCGTTACTAAGCGTCAATAGATTCATCGCTGTATTCATCTGAAGATTGGTTTATAGATTCCTGAAAGTACATATACCTTAATAGGCATGCTGCTAGGCATAGAAAAACTCATAATGAAAGCATCCCTTAATATATGAACCTTTAATTACAATCAATACGACAGATTTACAAAAATTTAATAGTTCACCTCTCTTTGCAACTTTCTCTTCTCCTGTTTTAACGCCTCCTCCGATTTCTCGTAGATCTCCGACGCCGATTTATACCTTATCACTTGACTTTCTAGTCTAGCCACGGTAGCCTGCAAAGTGGCGACGTCCTGCTCCGCTTTCTGCGCCCTGAACTTGTAATCGGCCAGCTGTCTTCCAACATCTCCTAATTCGACTACATTAATTACCCGACACAAAAGTTAACAGTTACTTACTTTGACTGTCATCCGGATCGTATTCTGAATCGGAGATCGGGCCGTTTAGTGTTACTCCGCTCGTCTTCCGTCTTCTATTTCGCTCTTCCTCTAGCTCTAACCTTAAGTGACTGATTTGATCTTGTAGATCCTTTTTCTCTAACGCAAACCTCGCTAATCGAACATCTAAGTTAAAATAAATCTTTATTAGTGAATACTGCACTGCTCGGTGAATGTGTGAATCAATCAGAGACAAAGTAAGGATTACGCTAAACTCCTACATTTAGTATGGGCATGATGCTGATATTTTAGTCACATTGTGGGTGGTAGCGACTAGACCTAGTGAAAACTGAACGAGCAAAATCTTTGAAGTTCAAAACAAGTTTTTAGGAGACCTCTCTGGAAAAAATTAGACTTTTTGATAGAAGCTTTTGGCACAAAACTTAAAAACATACCAATCCCCCAAGGGTCCCAAAGGATAAGAAGGAAGTTAGTGTCATACCAGAAAATTGTAAATTTCCAAAAACTTTGTAATGGAACTGTAAATTTAACTTCTTTGTCTTTGATGAGCACTTTTGGAATGTACAATGTTTTGTTACCTTATGGTTAAGACATTCATACCTTAGATAAATATGTATAGTATTGTATTGCTCTCCAGGTGGGGAGTACCGATGATTGTATTTAAATTTTACCGCTCTTTTAATGTGAACTACATTATCGACGAAGCATCAAAAAGCTTGTCGTGCGCAAAAACGCGGCGTCATTTTTCTCATATACATTTTGATAGTTTATGAATTTCTGCCAACCGTAAAGTGTAAATACGGTAGACATATTTTTAATTATAACCCAATAAATGGATTTTATTTAACGATTACTGCTCTGTTTTAAAGTTAAGTAATCAGTGTTTCCATATAAAAGGGTCGATATGCTTATTTAATTCGCGCAAGGTCAGTATAAACCTGTAAAGAAGGACCTATTTAAAAGTGATACTTAATGTATGGGGCGATAGGGGTCAATATCCTCGACAGTAAAACAGTCAAATCCTGCAGGTTGAATTTCCCGCTCAAAGTTGACATCACACCAATAGACACTGTGCAGGGTGGCCAACTAAGAATGCGAGGTCTGAGAATCTATCCATCGTAGAGGCTTGCGGTAAAAAAATTTATTACTAAAACGGCCACGAGCAAAACCTGGAAAATATTTTTAAGTTTCTGAAATGGCCGCTAGGGGGCGTAACTGCAATCTGGAATCTAAAGTCACTAAATATAGAAAGTACCGCAATCCATTGGGCTCGTGTGTTAGAAAGAGAACGCATGATTTTTGCCCAAAAATGGCGGAAGTTACCAGATTCTAGTAACTTTAATGTTAGGGATTGTTCCACCTGTTTGGAGATATATGTATATATTTTTATAAAACATAACAGTACTATGAAGTTAGGTTATAAAAAATTACAGCTATTCAGATTTTATTTGTCAATTTTTTTAAGTTGGCAGCAAATTTGCCCAAAAATGGCGGATGATTGCGGTACTTTCTATATCTAGTGACTTTACTGGAATCTAAAAAAGTGATGTTTCTATGAATTCCGCTATATTAACCTAACAAAAAAATGTCCGGTCTTTGAAGTTGACGATAATCTGAACAATTTTTGTTTGACAATTTTTCCTGTATCTCTAAAAATGAAGTGGTGGGGGGTATTCAAAGGTTTCCATAAAGAATACCCTGTATCTTCGAAACGGCTGATTCGATTTAAACAAACTCGGGTTAGTTCAAAAGAGCTATTCTTCAGCTACAACTATTATACTATTTGAAGTTTTGTTTGTTTCACATATCACCGCTGGAGGGCTTTTTTCGACATTCCAACAGAAATGGTTCATTTTCTCAAAAAAATTAAATGCATTGGTTAGATTTTTTTTTCATGAAAAAGTTGCTAAATGATGCCTAAACAAGTTCGCGAAAACAGCATCTCGATATCTTGAGATTTATATCGTGATGGCCAGCATTTCAAGCATTTACGGCGACATTAAAAGCTTCCTTTTTTAAATCGATCCACCTTAGGGCAACAAAGTATATAAGAAAAATCATTTCGGAAAAATTAGCTTAAAAAAATATAATTTTGAGGGTATACACTTTTCTTTGGCCTAAATTTTAGGTTAGGAACAAGATATCGAGATGCGGTTTTCGCGAGCTTGTTTATGCATCATTTAGCTACTTTTTCATGGAAAAAAAATCAAACCAACCCATATAATTTTTTTGAGAAAATTAACCATTTCTGTCGCAATGTCGAAAAAAGCCCTCAAGCGACGATATGTGAAACTAACAAAACTTCAAATATTATAATATTTGTAGCTGAAGAATAACTCTTTTCAATTAACTGGAGTTTGTTAAAATCGGCTCAGTCGTTTCGAAGATACAGGGTGTTCTTTGCGGAAACCTTCGAATACCCCCCCCCAACTTCATTTTTAGAGATACAGGAAAAATTGTCAAACAAAAAAGGTTCAGATTTTCGTCAACATCAAAGACCGGACATTTTTTTGTTAGGTTAATATGGCGGAATTCACAGAAAAATCACTTTAGATTCCAGATTGCAGTTACGCCCCCTAGCGGCCATTGCAGAAACTCCAAAATTTTTTCCAGGTTTTTCTCGTGGCCGTTTTAGTAATAAATTTTTTTACCGCAAGCCTCTACGATGGGTAGGTTCCCAGATACAGTACCTCGCATTCTTATTTGGCCACCCTGTACAATGAACTTGAAACCTGAATACCCTATTACCAACATAATGAATGAAAATTTGGGCATAGAATCCATCAGATTAGACATTGTATTGAGCAAAAAATGCCCACCCACCAACCAGCAGATTTTATTTTTGGCAAACAATAATTATTAAAAACAACATACTAACCTAAGCTACCTTCTCCCGCATTCTCTAATAATTGTGCATTTTCCGCAGTAACCAAGGTTTTTCTCGGCGTACTACAGATTCCATTAACAGTAACATCTTCCCTACTATCATCGTCATAGGAAGGAACATCTTCTACCACTATCACTAAGCCTTTTTCTGCGATTAAACGATCACGTTCCTCCAACTCTGCACAGGTCACAGCCAAATCATCCTTAAGTCGGGCCTCTAACCTTTTCAATTGATCGTGCTCCCTACATTTATCCCTGTGCTCTCGTCGAAGTTGCGAAAACTCCTCCTCTAATTCCTCTAACCTGAACACGGTCATAAACACGAGTTTCTACACCGTAATACTCATCTTACCTATCTTTGAGAAGTTCTAACTGATATGTCTGTGACGCCTTATCGTTGTCCAGTTGAGCATTGGCGATCATGGCCTTACGAAACTTCTCCTCCATCTCCTTAAGTTCGTGCTGAAAGCGCGCAATAAACGTAAGCTCGCATAAACCGCATACAATACCCGTATTTCTCTAATGCTGCCCCCATCCTCGAGCGAGTCCTCCGAACTTCGCCTGCTGGAAAGGAAACGACTCCCGCTCGTTCTGGTAGTTCGATGTGTCGCCTCTATCATGTCGTACTGTCGGTCGGCATTTTCCTCCTGCTCCTTTTGCTGTCGCTCCAATTCTCGCATACGAATGTCTCTCGCTTCCGCACGAGCCTGCCGTCTTGCCAAAAGTCGTGCTTCCGCCTACAATTAAAAGAGAGTAATTATACCTGGGTCGGTTACAACACAAAACGTACATCGTCATTGCAATGGTTCAGAAACTGATTAATAATGTTATTGGATGCATCCTGATTAAGGATTAATGGCTCATTTCCTTCTGTCTTTGTCTGCCCAGGTTCTGAAATGACTTTGTTTTCATTCAAGTCTGTGTGGTCCTCGTCGTCGTCAGAGTTTAAGTTATTTAAAATATCCGCCAGAGAGTCCACACTTTCGGACGAAATGGAATGTTTCAAGTCTGTGTCACTCATCTTATCACAAACCACACCTCAAATTAACGTTTCATTAGTTACACAAATTATTAACGTTGTTCCAGAGGTAATTGGCACAATTTTCAACACGTAGGTAGTCCTAGCAACGATAAGCGATAACCCGACTTTTCCAAGCGCACCCTGTAGAATTTATCAAAATGATAAGCGAACGTAGGTAAATAAGTCGGCGTCATTGAAATAGGATCGTTACCTATGCGTTAATTGCTACGGCAGCATTTTAAACAAAATCAGCGGCCGCACGCTTTGAAAGGATAGAAATTACATGCAGAAGGTATGTCGCTCAAACAATCGGCCGCGAAAACTGATATCGTTGTGAAACTAAATATCTTTATCCTTGGAGTGAAAGATTAGAGAATATACAGAGGTGTGATTAAACCAATAGTTATGCCAAACGCACGTATCCAAGCGGTGGCAAATTTGGTTGTGGTGGTGTTTACCAAATTTTGGATTATGCTTTCCACGCCAAAACTTCCGAATGGTCGAAAATTGCATTGTCCAGTGAAACCAAACCATCAGTCATCAGTGAATCATTACGAAACATGATCCCCTTACATATTGTAACTGATAACAACTAATTACGGAAGTCATATCGCCCAAGATAAGAATTTCCTTGCCAGGGAATGAGATTGTTGGTAGTAAAAAAACTTCCATTAAGAACCATATCCAAAATGTTCACTTTATCTTCCACTCAAAATTATTTTAGCATTTGAAGATCTGGTCTTGTTACCCAAGGGAACTGGCACTTTTACTACTTCATCTTACCAAATAGTCGTGCGAAACGCTTTCTTTAATCTGATCATGTGGGAAAAAGATTTGGACTGTTCTCGGCTTCGGTAAAGATCGGCGGGTTTAGAAGATAACATAATTTGTAATGCAAATAGTATAGTGACCCAATTAAATTCCATTGCTAATTTCCGGCATTCAATTTGTAACTTAATTGACGACGCAATATTTTTATTCTATAATAAACTTGGAACTACCATAGCAATTAAAAATATACATAATCACAACATAGATTACAACGAAAAGGAATGTATCTACGTCCTTGTCTATCTGTCTGCTTGGTCATGGTCATGGTGGCAGTAAAAAACGCAACCTCGCAGAAAGTTCGACTTTTCCGCAATTATTCAAAGCACTTTCACCGCTATTTTGTTGATGTATTATGAACAATTAAATAAGCTATCAAATGTAGACAAGTTTTTTAAGATATGTGACCAACTCTTGCACTTTGTGATTTTTTTCTGCAGTTATCTGATTTTTGGATAAGTGATGAACAAAAGCATAAAACCATTTTGCAAAATTTCTATGGCAACGATCACTTATTTACTGATATTTCACATTGGTTGCTCCATACAGTGGCGTAACTAGGTAGGTGCCAAAGGTGCCGCGGCACCGCGCTCTGAATGGGAGAGGGCGCGCCGGAGGCGCTGAAGCACCGAGGGCATTAAGTCGGGATGGGCAGTACGTGGTGTACCGTATAGGCCAGTCATAAAAGACAAGAACGGCAGTTAAATTCTAATACTTTGCTAAAATCGACTACAGGGTGCACTGAAATATAATTAAAACTAAATTTGCGCTCCATTAGGATGAACCAAACATTGTTAAAAAGTAAAAAAATTATCAAAGTCTTTGTGTGAGATGTAAGGGATTTCAGCGCATTTTGTGGGGCAGATCAGTACTTTTATTAACCACAATCAATAAGATTTTGTCGGGGGCCCCATATTCCCTTTGTCGGTACCCACCTCCGACATCCCGTTCGCCCGGAATTCGCGTTTGAAGTTTTGACTCCACCGTTAGTAAGATCTTGTCGAGAGCTACCACACTCCCTTTGTCGGTACCCGCTTCCGACGCCCCCACAGACGGCGGATGTATACACAGTTTGAATCAAAACACTTGTACCACGCTATCTTAAGTGCCTCAATATGAATGGCGACTGTGTTGAAAAATAGCCTAAGAGTGTAGCTTCCAAATGTATACAGGGTGGTGACTTGCGTCGCGCATCATAGGGATTTCAATGTAAAATTCATAACATGCCATTATTGGCTCCCCAAATTATTTTAGAGCAAAAATGTATTAAGGTTTTTTATAGACAAAAATTTTTTACGACAATCAACCGTGTTAGTTTCCAATTTTTTACATAATGAAGACAAAAAATTGGAAACATAAAACCTGCATCTTTTTCAATAATCTGTGATGCCATGGAATTTTATAATACAAAACTACGCCAATATCCGTCATGCCATGGAATGTCTGCTATAAAACAAATCAAATTCTATCAAAAAGTATTATATTTAGAACAGCGAATTCAACATAAAGAAAGACCAAATTACTAAAAACGGTTTGCTAATACAACAATTGACAGTAAATGTTCGAATAAGTCACCATTAACTGCAACACAGTAACCAAGTCGATCATAAAATCCAGCTGCTAATTGACAACTTGACATCTTTTTGTTTTAGAAAATTCCATGGCATCGCAGATTATCATTTTCTCAACTTTCTGTCTTTACTATGTAAAAAATTGAAAACTAATACGGTTTATTGACGTAAAAAATTTTTTTCTACAAAAAACCTTCATACATTTTTGCTCTAAAATAATTTGGGGAGCCAATAATCGCATGTTATGAATTTTACATTGAAATCCCTATGATGCGTGACGCAAGTCACCACCCTGTATAATAAAGGTTGTTTAATACACTTTCTTAATTTTTTATTTCAAAACGTCTGTTACTTTCTGGATGGCCCTTGTAGTACAAAGTTACAGCGGTAGGAAAAGGCTGCAGATTTAAAATAATAATAATAATAATACTTTATTTGTGATCTATACAATAGTCTGTATTAGTGTAACCAGCATTTGCACGCAATCATTTCTACGACTTGTGCCCCATGCCATAGTTAAATTTGATTTTGACGCCAGAATTGGAAACACAATAAATAAATGTATTTCTATTCTTCATTCAGTGAAAGATTTCGTTATTCAAAGCATCTTTCTAAAATTTAAGTATGCAAAATTTGTGTGTAAATTCAAAAGGGTGCAGTGCTGTTAAAATTTCGTGTAAAGTTTCTCTCAAAAATGTACCGTGTTTTATTAATTAGAGCGCAATGGTAACTGATTAGGCTGGTAGGGCGCCAAAACCTGATCCGGCACCGCTTCGAAAAATACCTACTTACGCCACTGGCTCCATATTGCTCATAGGTCACACATCTAATGTAACAAGGGACCCGTTTCCTACCTTGAATTTTGTACGAGCAAAACACTTAACGAAAACGTCAAAATTTAATCGGCTATTTTTTTGTACTTGGGATATTACTGTTGATTAAAAATTAGAAATGTAAGCCACCTTTGATTATTAGGGTACGTGTTTACCATTCTAATATTTTTAATCCATGATTAACTTTAATCATCCGGGCCATTCGAGTTGCGATTATTTTAAACATCATTATGATTAACACTTAGATAATGAATAAAACATTTGTGCAAAAATTCCAGAGTTAACCTCGAGAAATTTGGTCTTTTGCACACATTACACGTGCAACCTAGTATACATATTAGCAAACCAAATTGTGCCAACGCCAATATTTCTTGAGGCTCCTTCCTAAGTCATTGCCGACTGTTTGAAGGAAACATTTTCCTAAAGTGTCGGGTTGGTCCCCATAATTTCAAGATTGATTTTGAATGAGTGCTTTCTTTGAAACCGAGTTTGAAACGTTTTGAGGGCTTTCTTGAACGCAAAGTTGTAAACTTTTATGAGATTGTGACTAACAGACTCGCTAACAGATTACCAGAAACACGGAAGCTCAAGCTATTTGCGTTGCATTCCCCTTACGCAATATTAATTTTATCCACGATGCAAAAGGCACAGAGAAGCATCTATTTTCGACCTTGGATTACCGATAAAGCAAAAAAATAATCGGTTTATTCAACGGAATACAAGATGCGCCCGCATGATTATTTAAGGAACTTCCGGTAATACTATTTTATGTGTGTTAGCATCCGGTGCGGCACATTTTTTTTCCTCGATGCTATTAGATATATTACTTACACTTTTCCTCAAATTTGGCACGCCGGACACCAGCAAAACATGCGCCGAATTTTCGTCGACGGCCAGGCAATCCGACAGCGACGGAATTTTTTTGAAATGAATTAGCAAATCGGTATGAACGATTAGTTGTTTAGTTCCCACCACCATTTTTAATTTAGTCCAGCACATTAGCATTACCGCATTTATTAAGTTACGGACGGACATCAAGGTTTCCGGCGAAAGCAAACGTTTCTAAGATAGAACTGATGCGCCCAAAGGGAAACTTGCAGTCTGAGAGTTCGTTCGCCTGAAAGTTCACAGACGTCGATAACGGCGGAGCGCCCATTCGTGAGCGCCTCCACTTTCATTTCACGACGTCGCCGTCGACGTTTAAAATTAAAGCGTCGTCGGTCACAATCAACCGGCCCGGCTCTCTACAAGAATTTATTTCTATGGGATTGCTCCAGCCAGACTTTAAAGATCCTTCGAGAAACAACAACCCTAGACTAATAGCGCGTCGCCGGCTTAAAATAACGTTAAACCAGGGGCTCTCCCAAATCAAGTTCAATTAAAATTGCTAACGTGGCAAATTATTAACTAATAAGTCAGCGAAAGGTACAAATTTAGAACATTTGTCATTTTATTTCATTCTTGGCACACCCCGCCCTCTCAACAAATTGCATACTTACTTCTTTGGCAATTAGGTCAAGAGCCTGGTCTTCGGCAGATGACTTGGCCGCAACCCTTCTTCGGCCGCCACCACCATCCATGACAACCAATGGGAGACACCGACACACACCTGGACAAGATACATTCAACAATTAAAAAATGTGAAACACAAAAGCTAATAGATTGAAAGTGTTCATCAAGATAGGCGTTTTCATCGGTCACTCGCGCGAGTGCAACGGATTTACCGCTAATTTAAATTGCGATTGCTTCAAATTCAACATCAAAAGTCGCTTTGGGCTCATATTGTTCACTCCCCAAATGATGTGTCTTCGGCTACTGTTTACTAAATGTTGGGAATCTCGCACGAATCTTTTAAATCAGATGATCGATAAAAGATGGATGGATCTGTCAATAGCCTTCGAGTTGGATGGATTTATTTCTCGTTTGTTTTCTATTGCCTTTGTACTACTAGATAATTATTGTCTTGTTACACATTACGCACTTGAACCTTGTCCCACTTTTAAGCGTGAAGTGTATCATTTCAGTTAACGGTTAGCTTAAAATTATGTACCGAGGCTATTTTTAAAACAAGTACCATTCACCTTTAACAAAAAAAAATGAAACGTTTAATTATCTACAAAAAGTAATCCGCCAAGCGTTAAATGAAGGCTAATGTGCAGCAATTACGCTCTTCATTAACTTTTAATTTTATAGCGATGCTCGCAGTTAACCAAAACGTAGTTGGTGGCTTCAAAATCACTTTCTAGCTTTTACGGCGGCCACTTAATCAATACAGGGTGTGCTGTCTCACGATATGGCGTCCCATTTATGTCATTTAAAACGGCGCCGCGTCTGCGAATATGTTTAGTCATGTAATCTGCTCGATCACACCTAATTCCTTTGTTTCCAATATTTTTTTTTACAGAGTCGCATTCTGCGAATAAGAGATTTTCGCCGAAGTTCAGATTTCTACCATTTCGGACACCCTTCACGGAATCTTGGGAGTATAGAGATACAGGTAGAGTAAAAAGATCTTCAGATACCTCTTAGATCAAAGAAGCAGTACCTAATTAATAAACTTTTTCAGGATTTTGAAGATCAGAGAAGTGAAAAAGATAGGCTTTGTTGTTGCCGGTATTATGACTTACCAAGGATTCAAGCCTCGATTCAAGCTCTACATAAAATTTTCAGAAGGTCTTCAAGGAACCTTCTGATATTTTGTGGAGAATCTTCTTCACAATCAATATGTTCTCGAAAAACCCTCTAATTCCCTCTCAAGACTGTGAATAAAGACCTTCTGGAATCTCTCTGAAGAAAGAATTTATTTTGCGGAGGAGTTCCAAGGGATTTCCAATAAGATCTTCAAAAATTATGGAGCGTTATCGGGGTTTCAACCTCTTTAACAGAGCAGGAGAAAAAATTGTTAGATTGATAAAATTTGGCCAGTGCTTCTAGAACCATTGTGGAGCTCATTCGGGATTTTTATATAGGTACGGAGTACTTTTTTGATCATATGCCACTTGTGGAAAAATAAAAGGAGACAAAGGCAGGAAAAGGTCGGTCCTACCATCTCACCCGACATTACGATGGATCTCGGGGGTTGACCTCTTAATCCCCATAAATCTAATCACATAGCTACACTTGGCACCTTCCATGGTTAACAAGGAATATGGCGTTGTTGTCAGATTTAAGTTATGTCGCTTCGCCGCGACGGTAGCTCGTTGCGAGACCTTAATTTACGGACAACCCTCGTATTTAGTATTTGAATTGGAATCGTTTTTTAAGAATTTTGTCACGTGTTTTTACCCAAAGTCTTTACTTTCCTTTTTTCCTTTCCTTTTTTGATAGTACTAAGCATTACGGAGACACTCTGAAAAGTATCAAAATTGGGACCCACTATACATCAAATATTTATGTTTCCTTGTTAGAATTTGTTTACAAGAAACACCAGCCAGGCCTTAAGTATCTGTTTCAAAAATTACATATTTTTTAAGAAAACTCATTTTTACATAAAACAACTTTACAGACGTCTCTGACATTATTAATTGTACAACAAACTTATGAACACTCGGTATAAAACAAACTTTATTGAACGCTACAACATAAAATTGTAAGTAATAAACAAGTTTATTAATTATATACCTACATAATATGTAACTATTTTCTCAAGATACATGAAATTCGTAACTTTGGTACCAGTTAGCTTCTTTGTGGTTAACCACAACACAACTGAAAACTATCTCAGGGCCATGTGAGATCATGCAAAAAGACTTCCATGAGCGTGCGAAGTTGCTCAGTCATAATCAAAACAATATGTGTTCTTCAAGCCTTAGCAGCCCCTAAATTTGTAAGCCAGCGAGGTCAATGGAGGTTTCCCTACATGCCATTTATGCGACAGATCAATTTAAATTGCGGCCACCCTGTAGATGACTGCAATCAACATGCACATTGTGTAGACCCTTACAGTTTTACGACCGCGAAATATTACCGAGAATGAATAACGTATGCTAATTCTCGGAAATTTAAATCATAAACCCCTTACGTAATCGTCCCCCAATGCGAACCCCCACCTTATAACTCTTGCAGTTAATTCTTCGTCTGCCTTATTGGATTACATTTTGTAATCTGATCCTCAAAAACAACGAAAGCTCCCAGATGTTCAATTAAATCACAACGGCCTGATTTGTCCTCTTTTTTTGTCTTCCATCTGAGTCACGTCTCTAAATATGGAGAAGCCCTAACTGAAGATGAAATGACCATAAATAATTAGTTACTCTTTAAGGAATCATTTTATAGGTTGGTGCCGTAAAAATTCTTGTTTTTACAATTGCAAATATTATGAGTCAACATTGATTGTATGACGTAATTATCGGTTTAAAACATCCTTTCATTCTTCCTCGTGGAAACATTAGAATTATTCCACTAATTTACGATAAAAATAGCCGCTTCTATTTTGAAATTAGATCTAGAGCAGTTATCTAAGTGAAAAACTGAACAATTATGAAAGTGGAGACGCTGGGGCGGTTTTGAAATATTGTAATTGGGGACGGGGTAATCGCCACGAGTACTTAAAAAATCGCTGGATTGTAAGAAAGTTACAAGAATTGATTTTGGTCAGCAGGTGTTCGTGGGTGTGCTCCGAGTGCGGGTTATTGGCGACACGCCAGGTTATACCTACCACCTTAACACTTACTTAAAATTATTGTAATTCATCCAATATCCCGTTGCATCATATTAGTCTATAACAATCCCGATTGAACTCTTTTAATTAAATTTGTCTCGAAAGACGTAAGTCCGGGGGGTGTAACAATTTATTTAAAAACACAAATCGTCATTATATCAACACAAAACAAACACTTCACTTATCAGTTTATTTTCCTAGATATTGCGGACGTTATCTTATCACAGAATGATTACGCGAAGTGTCAATTTTTTGCGAAATTTTACACATGTGTAATTTTAGTGAAGAGATTCCTTCGGTTCGCGAACAATACTGACAGTTTCAAAATTCACCAGAAAAACCCTAAAACAACATTAGCCAACCTCACGGTAAAAACATAACCACCGTCCGCCTTTTTTCTAACCTAATTTTTTTCAAACTTTTTTATATATAGAAAAAGACCCGTTCCGTAAAATGAGCAACCTGGTAAATCCCTTCCGCGCGATTTCCAGTTTTAATTCGCCGCATTTTTTCAGGCGCAAAAAATAACGCAAAGGTATCGAGAACTTGCCTGTGTACCTTTTCTATCAGATGCTAGGATCGGGAAAAACGGGGCCACTTTGAGCGCCGTGTGGTCGGAACGAAATTTAGAACGGGGGAAATTCGTGAAGTTTTCGAAAACTTACCTTCTGAACTCGGAACTACGTAAATACTTGGACTTTTCGCCTTGCGATGTTACCAGCGAGTATGTATCGTCATGGTGACTTCGGCTGATTGTTGTTGTTGCAGGAAGTTGGTGAGCATTTCGCCCTCCGAAACGTATAGGGCAATTGTTCGTGCTAGCGATGAGAAGGATGGGGCCAAGCAATTTTTTGAAATTTGGTCAGACGAACGTCTTTTGCATACAACGGATGTGTCCGAGTTGGAATTGCATGATGAGATTTACACTGAGGGTATGGTGTCATGATTTGTGTGATGACTGTTTTGCTATTTTTTCCAAAAATGATATGGGCAAATCAGGGTCAGACTGGACAGGCAGGATTCCTCTTACTAAGATCTCTATATACTTTTAAAAGCTTAGATCTTAAAGGCTCTAAAGCAATCGGACAGGTTCATTCAAGCAATTACGTGATGCTAATTACATGAATTGTGAAAATTGACACTTAGCAATCTAGATACGGGTATGTTTCAAAATGTCATTATTAAGATTGAGGAGCAATTGTTTTACTTTCCTCACTAGAGAGGAAAATCCACATTTTCTTCATCCTTTTTAAAGACGAAAGTAGTTGTTTCTAAAGTTGTTTCAGAAAAAAATATTTTGTTACCTTATCTGCGATCTTTCGATATACTATTAATTGAAAATTCTTAAGAGTTTTTCTTAGTCTTTTATTTTACCACTAAAGTTATCTAATCTTTATCCATTGAAACACATGGGAGGTACCCACCAGATAAGTCTTAGTCTGATTTGCAGGATTTTGGAAATGATAATAAATTTTTGCCTTTACAACACAAAATTCATTACTATAGCAAGACATTATATTTCCAGCAACATTAGGAGCTTTGGAATGGTCGCCTGATGAAACAAAGTTGATTTATATCGCCGAAAAAAAGGAGCCGAAAAGTGAACCATTTTACAAGAAGAAAACCACGAATTCAGATCCCTCCAAGGACGCAAACGTTACCAAAGTATGTCACATTTAATTTTACCGCAAGTTAGAACCCTCCGTTTTAGGGAGAACAATATTTGTATCGGCAAAGTTGGGGAGAACAGTACACAACACGGAAAGAGTCGGTAATCGTGCAATACGATAGAGCATGCGACAGCTTCTCAATTTTGGACGGCATTCCCGATGACATTTTCCCAATTCAAGTTTCTTGGTCTCCCGATGGAACCTGTATTACTGGCGTGGGTTTACGTACAAACCCTCGAAAGCTTGGATTAATTTATTGCAATAATCGGCCCGCCGCTGTTTTTACTTTAAATTTTGATAAGCAATATGGTGTGTGTTTTCGTGTGCCGCACGCATTGTAAGCCGTTCACTTTGCAGAGGAATTATCTATGAAATCTAGAGCTGTTAGGAATCCATTATTTACACCTGATGGGAAAACGATAGTTTGGTTTGAGCAGGACGAGATCGCTCATAGCAGTTGCCTGGCATTGGTCAAGAAGTCAGTTTTAGATAAGAGTGTAAGTAGTCTCTAGCTATGAGAAAAATTACGAGATCTTGGAAGTTGTCAGAACTGAAAAACATGCACCTTATGTAGATGAATATGTGTCAGAGCATTAGGAATTTTCTCAAATGTGAAACCATTGCATGTTTAGAGTAGGTTTAGTTTTCAGTAGCTTGCAGTAAAAAATCAAATTTATACCTTATATTATTATTATTATTATTGATCTAGGACCTGGTGCAGCCTATAGTTACCTAATCTCAGGATTGTTGTAACTTCCCTGACTCGTTGCTAGAGTAACTCTCATTGAATTTCATCCAACCTGCTGGTCTTTTATTTTTTACTTGAAAACATTGAAGAACCTCACAACTACTTTGGAGTTCTCTTCCCCTACTTGGTTAGGGGTTACTCCCCTTGTCTCTTCTCACTGACTTATGACTTGGCCCCTTGTATGTTATGCTTAAGTTGTCTGCAGTATCAAAATGTCCTGGAATTCACCATAAAGTAACATGGTGTTTAATTGCTAGCTTCCTCATGTTTCACATGCACTCCCACATTAGTTCACAATCACAAGTCACCAGTGAGGCACATAGACCGACTTATGTGTTTCATTCTGTATATAAGGACTACTGTTGCTTAATTGGTTTCGCATTTCCAGGCGAGCATACAGACAGTTGTACCGATTGTCAACAAGGAAATGAAAATAAATGGAGATCGTTTATTTTACGGATTATACAACGTAATGATCCCAAAACGATGCTGGGCATCTGGAAATCGATTGATTTTATCGACACAACAAAAAAATACAATCAACACGTATTGTATTAATATTGGTAGGAAGTCGGATCAAAGTAACACAATTTTAACATTTTTTTTTAGACTCAGGAGCCATTACCGAATTGCCCTACTCTGATGGCAGTCGAATTGTGTTAGATGTCTTTAATGATACTGTCGTTTTTAATCACCGTAACTTCTTCGTGTCTGATAAGCTGGCAATTGCTACACTTCCCAAGTTGGGTAGTGAATGCACACTTGAAAGTACTGATGTAACGGACGGTTTGCGAATGGACTACATGGAGAATTTTACATATAATTACTTGGATTTGGCACACAACACTGAAGAAGTAGCCAGTATGTTTGTTATTTCATTATGAATGCATTAGTATTTTTTTAAACATCAGATTCCTTTACTGCTATTTACATTGGTCCTAAATCGGGGAAGGATGGAGAGTACCCTCTGATCGCGTGGCCACATGGCGGACCGCATTCGGCATATAGTAATTGCCTATTTTTGGAACTGTCCTTACTAAATTCCCTCGGTATACTTACTTGCATTTTTTTTCCTATTTAATTAATGGCACACTACAGGGTTTGCCGTACTGCTAATAAACTTCAGAGGTTCAATAGGAGCTGGTGAAGATTCCATCAAATTTCTACTGGGGAAAGTCGGAAAGGCAGACGTGCAAGACTGTGTTGAGGCAGTCAAAGCTGTTTTAACTCGTTATCCATGGTTAGATGCAAGTCGTGTGTCGCTAATGGGTGGCTCGCATGGTGGATTTTTAGTAACGCATCTAAGTGGCCAGTATCCCAGTATGTTTAGAGCTGTAGTTGCTCGAAATCCCGTAATAGATATAGCAGCAATGTCCATTACATCCGATATTCCCGATTGGTTAGATGCTACAGAAATAAAAATTCGTTTCCATATTGAAATTCTAGGGCTTACGTCGAGACGGGTCGTTTGTATACTCAAGTAGGCCAACCGAATGTTGAAGATCTATTGGAAATGCGAAAAGCATCTCCAATTCAGCATGCACATAGAGTGACCGCACCTACATTGCTGCAAATTGGCAAAAATGATAAACGTGTCGATCCGTCACAGGGTATTGAGTACTATCATAGATTAAAAGCAAATGGAAATATTGTTAGGTAGGTGATCATTTTTCAAAGGTGGTATTGAAACTTTGTGATGTTAGGCAGGATTCTTTTATAGTGTCTTTTGACGTTTTTTTTTCAGGATGAATTTATATGATGACAATCATCCAATAGCATCGATACACAATGAAGTTGACAATATTATTAACTCCATTTTATGGGTCATGGAACATACCGAGATGAAATACAATTGATCTACGGTCCACATTTATATTTTTCGATACATGACGTTTTATTATAAGCCATATCTACTGATTGATAAAGAATTCTTATAAAACCATTGTTTTATCTATCTATTCCTACAGTACTACTTGGCTTTTAATATGTTTTAGTGTCATATTTGCTAAATGGGAAGAAAATACAGCTTAATCATAATATAATAGTAATAATAATAATGTTTATTGACATCATCCATAGAGAAAATAAAATTAAAAATAACAAACAATGACATACAAAAATAAAATAAACATTTCTACAAAACAAACAAATAATCTGAATGCTAAAATTACGCCTTATTTACACATTGAAATTTAGTGTGTGCATATGTTACAGGGAAAGTGCGAAATCCAGTGATTATATGAAATTACTAGTGATTGTACACATTCACTGAACAAACTCGTGAAAGTAAGAAATCGGGTTCAAAAGAATATCGAATTATCACATTTCCTAGAGAATGTATAAAATCACTAGGTATTCTACACAATCACTATAACGTATCAGTAATTGTAATAGTTAATATAAAATTTATTGTGAAACAAGCATTATACATACAATTCAAAACAACGTATCGATCGAAGTACTAATGGATAAGTAATATACCCACTCTAAGGTAACAATGGATGGGTATAGAGAAGATGATGAAGAAGATGCTATTTGTGACAACAAGGCAATGAACCATGACATTTAGAATTGCACAGTTTTTCTTGTTTTTTTGCAGAAACATCGTTTGGAATTTGACATAAACTACGAAAAACACACACAAACAAAACAGTCTCAATCGCACGTTACAACAGCTTTTAGGTTATGTTTATGTGACGTTGTGCAATATACCAAATGGCATTTTATTTCCACTAGAGACAAACAGTAATTGTATAAAATCACTAGTGAAAGTAGGTTTATTGAATTGGATCCTACTTTGACTAGTCTTTTTAGTAAATGTGTACAATCACCAGGGAGAGTATACAACACCTGATTTCGCACTTTCCCTGTAACATATACAATACAACAAAACAAAACATAATCAACTTTCTTTAATTTGTAAAATAATTTATAAAGTTTAACCATAAATTGTTGCTACTTATTTTCAATAATCTTTATAACACTAACGATTCCTTCCTTCTTTTGTCTCCAGTTTGTCTAAAAGTAATGTGCATAGAAGAAGGGCAGCGAAAAAAGCATGGAAAGGCATGGGGTTATC
>NW_022170738.1:42509311-42510129 GCF_008802855.1 Photinus pyralis | reverse complement strand
GAGAGCGACGCCAACAATCAACATTCTTTAAACTTGTGACCATATAGTACATCTACGGGGGTACTACACATATTATTTACTTCGACGAGGACCGTATATAATCAAGATCGAACATCACTTAAGGTAAGTTCGTTTGATCTTATAAATATACATACAATTTAAAAATAGACCAATAACATTAATGCCTGCATTGTTCCAAATTGCCTTGACGCTTGTACCATTGAATGCTTGAACTATGAATTACTTTCCCAACATACGCAATTATCTCAGAATGGTCTCCTAATCAATTAAAAAATATTAATAACAACTGCCACAAATATTGGTAACTAGAAATTATACAATTCCGATACTGCTCTCTTTTGTAATTAATAATGACATCGTGTTTTTTTTTAATTACTCACTACTATCAGAATGAAGTTCGTTACCACTGTTTTTGCGTTATTAATGCGATTACGGTGCGATTGTGTAATGTCTAATTGTTGGAACTTGTACGGTAAATTCAGGAGAGCAAAATATTGTGCGAATTTTGTTTATGTCGGCAAATGTGGAAAACATTTTTCAAGGTTTCTTTATTATTTTGACATAAAAAGTATTTAAGATTTTGGTTCAACGGTATACTGTACGAATATAACTGTTTACCCTTCGGATTAACGTGTGCACCTTGGATTTTTACGAAAATTTTAAAACCTGTAGTAACAATCTGTAGAGAAAAGGGTTTTTTGTCAGTAGTTTATTTGGACGACATCCTATTACTAGGAGAAAGCAAGGAGGATTGTGCTAAAAATATAACAGAAACTGTAAAATTATTAGAATTTTTA
>NW_022170738.1:42498648-42509211 GCF_008802855.1 Photinus pyralis | reverse complement strand
GAACCTTTAAGAGCTACTTTAGGATACACTTTATAACAAAGCGAAGTAAAAGACGTTTCGGATGCTTAGTCCCCCTAGTGTCCATGTGTCGCGCATCAAGAAAATTAAGGTAATAATTTCGCACGGAACACCTGGTAGTTTTCACGCTCTCCGAACTGAGCTGGTACCGATTTAAAATGAAGAGGAGTGATAATTAAAGGGTAAAAATAAAGTTAACAGGGGTTTATTTTCGTTGTTTAAAGGGTTAAAACAGGTTTTTAGGCGTTATTTGTTGTTAACAGACGTGCTTTTTTCATAGGGTTTTTTATAATTCTAAAATTGAGATTTATCATACTCTTCGTTTGAGAGATTGTGTGTTGTTCATGGAACGCTATTTAAACAGAGTTTATGGCTGTTAATTAATTATTCTTTTGTGCTTTTCTTTTCATTTTTAATTTCGCAAATTGTTATTGCCTTGAACGTGTTGAAAATTAATTTTTTTGCGTTGGTCGATTCAAGAACACCCCGTGGTGGCCTTTCTGATGATATTTATTAGGTTAGAATTATGTTAGGTACTCTAAATCAATCGATCTTCCATTACTTTCCTTTCCGGAGAGATTAAATGCATGCGAAAAAAGTTTGACAGTACACGGACTAGTTATAAATTTAAATATATGTTTTACCTTTTTTATTCAATCATTTAAATTAAGGTAAAAACAGCCCCAATCAGAAAAAGAAAAACCTTTTTCCAAATGTGATAAATTCAGTTTATAGGAAATTTAGGGAACATTTAGCGAGTACACTCTGCCCTTCGAATTTAAAATAGGTGTCCATTGTATTATTAGCGATGGCATTAAGCTCTACGTTTGGCAGTACAAATTAGGAATTATTCCAGAGTAGCAGTAAAGCTAATTGGAACAATACATTGGGTGGATAACAATATAAGTTCTCAGTGCACCCGCGCGAGTTTCAATATTTCATTTTTAATTTATCGAAAATATCCTAGGCTCTGGCAGGGACCCGAACCGGACGAAAAGAACCGAAACCGGACCGGACCGGTATTTTTTTCTGACCGAAATACACCGAAACGTTATTCCTTCAGAAATAGAGATAATTGGAACCGGAGAACCGATATTATTTTTTCGGTTTCTTTTCGGTTTTTTACGGTTTCTTAACAAGTTATTGGAAGTTGAAGGACGCGGCCGGCAACGCACGGCCCGAGAAATTGATTAAAATATTACTCCCTATGATTGCCAATCGGTGGTTATAAAGTTTTTAATAGGTGTTGATTGAAGGCAATTACGGGTGGGCGGTGGCGCTAATTTTAAGCCACTACTTTATAAAAACTAAATACAGTAGGGGACGGTTTTAGAAAATAAATTTTCTTTTTTTAGAATAATTAATCTTAACATATAATTTCCCTCTTCCGCTCCTTTATTTCCTCTTGTCATTTAATTAGCTACACTGACGATACTCAGCGTTTTGGTTCAATGACTTTTTCTTCGCACTTACATTAACAAAATCACGTAATGATTTTTTGATGGCCATATTTCTTGAAAAACTAGAACGAAACCAGACCGGAACGTGTATAAATATTTCGCTTAAATAGTAACAAACCGGAACCGCTTTTCTTGGGGTCCGGGGTCCCTGCTCTAGAGTTTTGTATCCAGGATTTCGAAACCAAAACTTCAGGATCCGTACCCCGAAAACGCAGCCCTCCGGAACACATCAGCTCTTGTGATGAATCACTAACGTTAAACTTAATGTGCGGTTATCCTGTACAAAACATTTCCCTAATAACGCAAAATAACGTTTTTTGGCAGATACCTTGCACGTTAGTTTTACGTTTTTGATTACATCACAGGGAGAATATTGTACTGTCAAGATGCCAGTGCGAGTTGAAGGCCAGAAATAAAAGTTTGATATGCAATTTCAGAAATCAGAGATCATGATCATATTCAAGTCATCAGCCTCTAATTTGGCTATGTTAATGAATGATTCCAAGATTCACCGAGTGGAGAATTTGGATTCCGGGAATCTAAAATGCAATGGTATGCGTGTAGTAGGGATGCAGGAATCCATGTACCGAGCCACGAAATTTATATTTGTTATTTTTCTACTGCAACCGCCTTTGCATTTAGGGATTGAACTTCCTTTTAATTTCGACACCAAAATATTTTGGCATTCTTTTATTGGCAATTTTCTCATTTTTCAGTTTTCCTGAAATTTGATTTTCAATATAAACTTGATTCGGTTTGCTCACAAATTAAACCTAGTTAGGTAACCACTTTTAATATATGTATTAAAAAATCAATGGTACCAAAATTCCAATGTAGCCCTACCTACTTACCATTTACAAGTATTAGGTATCTCATGATCCCTAATCTGCTAAATCAGATGATTGTATCCACATTCTTTTGAACTAAATCTGGACTTAATATCGATCTCGAGTAATAAAAATTAGGACCACATTATATACATCTATTTTAAATTCTTTTACGTGGCCCCAGTAAAAACGGAAATCTTCAGTATTTAAACATTGATTCCTTAACGAATTGAGTTTTTGTGTAAAAGTTATTTTCGTTCAGAATGATCGAGAAAAATTTTCCAATATTTTGGGGATAGTAAATAATAATAGGATTTGAGCTCTTAAAATTTACAATCACAAAATGTCATCCATTAAGTACAAAATTACGATGTTTTTTCAGGTCAAATTTATTTTTATTTTACACAAATTGAAACCTCATACACGGGCCCTTTTGCAAATGACTCTCCCTGACAACTGACGTTGAATTAGGAAGAAAGGTGACGGGATCGTTGCTATTAAATCTTGCCGACGATACCCAAATTTCTTGAACTTTAAAGATGAGCATCTAATGCCCGTCTTTTTAGCGCATTTCCACAAAAAATAAAAAAACGCGCTAATTGTGGCCACTTTGTTACGTCGTTCCGTCCGATCGTTTTGCAACGCTGTAGTTCTTTTCTTTAAGAGCCGTATTGTCTACTTTTTCGCTATTTGGTTCGTTATGGTTTCGATGACTTGCACCAGGACTAGGAATTTTTTCTGGGTTTTTTGCCTTAATAAAAAGTTATTGTAAAAAAACCATCAAACGTTTTTTACATGTTCCATCATTTTAACGCTTTTGGCCGTTTATACGATCCTAGAGTTCATTTATATTTTGTATATGTTTTGTCGTCTGTCTGTTGGTCTTCAAGTCTGTTCCCTTTTGCTGTCTGTCCCTCTATCTGTCCGTCAGTGGTAGTTTGATATTGATGTCCGATCGCCTTTTACATATCCGTTAGTATAATGAACTGAATTGCATGAAATTCAATACGGGTATCGCCTAGCCATTACTTATACGCAATGCCAAGAGTTGAGTCAGAATCGTTCACATTCACGTGCCTTTCCGCATCGCAAACCTTTTATAAACCGGAATTGCAAACTTTTTTTTTATAATATTTGAATGAAATTTGACCGAAAAGGGCACTTGGATAAGGGAAAATCTAGCGCCAGTTTAAAATTTATTTTGCCGCATGCGACAGTGCCAATTTTTTTTCTATGGAAGCTTTAAGTGAAATTTGATACTTTGGCACTTGGACAAAGGAAAATCTAACATAGCTTCAAAATTTTAGGTTAAGCGCATGCGCAGTTCCAACTTCTATTTAGAAAAGCATTGAAATGAATTCCTTCTTATAACTTGAAATTTGAAGTAGCATGTCAAATGGGATTGCTTTGTGCAACGCTATCTTTCCCTATTTGTGGTCGGTTTTTACGATTTTAACAGAAGTTGCATCTTACAAATGGGAATGAATGCAGTGGAACTTGCGCTATGTTAAATCGTTTACGATTACTTTTTTAATTGTTTCTGTGTATCTGTGCATTTTAAAAGTCACGAGCGAACCATCGTTTATTAATACAACTGTACCCTGTATTATCTTTAATAACATTACGAAAGCTTGACCAGTGTCATAATTCTGTACCTGAGAGCCAAACTGTATTAACTCCATTTTTTTTCAAATCGGTATTAAGTTCTCTTCCTACTAAACGAGACTCGCTTTTTCACATGGAATATAGTATTAAGTCCTATATAATCTACTTTTGAAGTTGGCCAAAGTTAAACAGTATTATATCAATAACCTTTTCCGAGCAAAATAGTATTATGGAGTTAATATTGTTAAAGAAACTTACATGTGTGGACATAGTACAGTTTTCAGTGCGTTGATGTTGTGTAGAAGTGCACGTGTGTTTATTACTCTGCGAAAAAATGGCAAATAAGTCAAGAAAAATATTGGAAGTCGCTTTTTTACACCGTGCAATCATTAAAAATAATAAATAAATAATTTCAGAATACATTAGTATTTTATTGTCCATATTAACTCCATTTTCATTTTTCAAAAAAGTATTTAATACAGTTTGTAATTCGAAGTATTAGGGCCAAATGGTATTAACTCCATTTAATTGACTTTTTAATAGTTATTAAATAAATATTTTTGTATTAATTTTAATGTCTTATAAATTTTCAAATCGGTCTGCTGTAAAATTTAATTTTTTTGAGTTAATACAGTTTGGCTCTCAGGTACAGATATGTATCTTTGCTTTAATTTATTCTCCCCCATTGAGACTTCGTTAATTCCGCATAGATGTTTTAATACTCCCTACGCCCTGATGAGCTAGTCTAAATTTCCACGTCCTGAAAATCATCGTATATGCCTCAATTACAAACGGAAAACGTGTCATTTTACATTGTATATACTTTCCCGCTTGCTTTTGAACGTTCACTCACGAAATACGCAAATGTTACAACAATATTATCCCTACTGTAAATTACTGTCACGACATTATAATTAATGCATTTTCCCCCATTCCCAATCGTAGCAAGAATGCGTAAACAACCTACTCTTTCCCTTATGTATTTCCACATATTTATCATTCATTGGTACCTGCTCATTAGCGGAAATCAATGCAGTTCAATTTCGAACGAACCTCAAGAAGCGGTTGGTGCCTGTAAATAATCGCCCGAATTAATCAATTTTAACGTTTCGTTTCCAAATCGAATGTCACGAACAGAATTCGCTCAGATTGCACGTATTTCCTTCATAATATTTCATCACACTTCTAAAAGGTATTGAAAATTTGTGAAATCGAGCTGAAAATTATTGTTAAATTTAATAGGTTGTGGTTCTATGCGTCGTATTTTATTTATAGTGAAAATAGCGTATTTGGTAGCTTCAAATTGAGAAAACCGGACGAAGTAGGAAGTAGGTTGTTCGTTACTGCAATTTCATTAGAATTGCGAAGACATTCCCTATAGAAAAATGGGAGTGATTTTGTCCACTAGGGCCCTGCTTCGAAATAAGATCAAGATCGATTTTACCTAAATCTTTGGAGCACAGGCTTCTTCTTATTCCGATGTCTCTAAGTATTGAAAGTGGATTTAGAAAGTTACTTTAAGCTATTGTGGAGCAAAATTATTTCTATTTTAGCGTAGATATACCTTCCTGGAACGTCGACATTACAATGGAACATTTTTTCGTTAATAACCGCTGAAAGTATTTCGAAAAGGGTGCGTGCTGGCGCAGCTCCGTCTTAAAAATTCAATTGCTCGTAAAAAAATGTTAATGGTAATGTTAAAATAAAGAGAAATCAAATGCCAAAGTCAGCATTACAACTTGTTCGTTAACTCGGTTCGACCAAATTTTGCTATACAGTAAGTTTGCTACGTTTTCTCAAAGTGAAGGTAACAAGAGGTACTTACTTATCATGTGCAGACAACAGAAGAGTTCATATAAGATATGAGAAACATGGAAAGAACATTAAGCCAATGATTGTCACAAAAGATCAAAGGAGCTTGATGAGAACTTTATGATGGCTGGAAACTGGGAACTGGAAAAATTGAGGAGCTTGAAATGAACTTGGTTTAAGAAAAAATTGTGAAGTAAACGGTAAAAGTGATCTGTGAAGAAATTGTAAAGAATTAATCGGGAACTTTAGGACAGTCATCCCATAACAAACACTAAGGGAAATTTTTAATTCTAATATGAAATTTGAAGCATTGAAATTTGGTTGTTCTATTACCTTAAGCGAAAAATTTATAGCAGACACAATAGGCCTTATACTGTCCTCAGTTTATGATTTAGGAATTTAAACTCATTTGTTAAGTTCTCTACAAAATTCATTGTTTCTGATAAAGTAAGTGGTCAATTTATTTAAAGTATTTTTCGTAGGTACTTAATTTTGTTGATTCTATTACCATGGTCACTACCTACGTCAGCCTTGAAAAACATTTTATTCTCATGATATATTAATAAAAGACGAATTGGAAGCTGCACAGTTATAAAAAATCTTGAAGATAACACGGTGTTTTATAGCCATCGTCCTTTAAAGTACCTATAAAAGACCTAGTTATCTTAATATATAGCTATTGAAGTAATCCCCTTTTATACAAAGTAGATACTTTACTTACTTTGAAATAAAATCCACATTTCTCTTTCTCTCTATGGATGTTTTCGAAATTTGAATTTCACAGGGTTGTCAAGCGTATTTTTCAGTATTATTATGCATAACCTTAATAGCAATTTAATGTATAATGAAAGGTTAGTTAAACTTCAGGTTCTGTTTCAGATCCTTACTTAACACACAGAGAATGAAATTTATTATTTGTATGCTGTCGTTTATGGTATTCTAAAGCTAAAAAATACGCCAATATTCCATTCAACATCGTAAAAGTTGACGAGATTATGGAGTCGAAATTTAAAGTAACTAAAAGGTTGTGACAGGTGACGAAAAATGCTTCCACCACCCTACGGTAGACGCATTGACACAAAGTACAACAGTACGCCGAATCTTTTATGCTATTGTTTGAGACTTGAGAATTGCGGTACAAATTATTATTTAATAGGCATGTAAATAACCATAAACTAGAGCTTCTCAGCTCTAACAATAATTACCCGGATCAAAGAACTAAATTGTTGCTTTACGTGTTTATTAAAAAGACATTAGCGGGGCCTATACTTTCCACTCCCTTAATTTTCCCCCGTTGGAGGCTTTCACCTGCGGAGCTAAAACGTGTTATTTAATTCATCGCCCTTCGAGATTACTCAAAAAGATTTTCGTTTCTCGCCTCGGTAAATCTACAACAAAAAATATAGGCTGCAAGTGTAATAAATTATTAAAGGGCGTACGTTGACAAAAATTTCCAGCAGTGAAAAGCTGTTGTCTGGTGACTTGTGCCTAACACGTGCACAACTTGCTTAATATTTTAATGGCAACAGGGAGAATTGTTTACACACTTTGTCTTCAAGACAGTAATTCCACATAGCGGGTAAGATTATGGTAAATACCAAACTAGGATATGAGTGTTACATAAGGGAAGATCTAAAATATTTAACCCAATTACGTTACACGTGCATGAAAGCTACGGCTTTGAGCTTTGCTACTGCTTTAATTTTAGTCGCTTTGGCTACGCACAATTATTTAAACCGGTGGTTTAGAAAAGCTTTAGTAGAATTTAAAAACGAATTACTGCCACATTTTCAAGGATTTGATGAAGACAAATATTACCTACAAATTACAATTCGCGATATTTATGGAAGTGCCAAACCGTTAGTGGAAAAATCATTTTTGTGGATTGAAAACGTAATATTTACGTTGATGGTCAGACCACGAACAAATTATAACTGTTTGGAAAACTTCAGCAAAAATGTTCGTTAGCGCGCAATTTCGCCATTAAAAATATCTAAACCATTTCCGGAAAATATTACGGCAATTATCTTTATTGCTTTGGTGGTTGGAGTTTTTTTTTATTTTATTGTAGCACATAAATCGTCAAGTGCGGACCATTTTCAATTTTCCACCGCTGCTTCTGATTACTGAAATATCGTTTTAACGCCGAATGCCTGCGAGCGTACAGTTTTTTCTGAAATCTTTGTATTTTCAGTTTAAAAATTACTCTTAACGCTTTAAAACGTTGTGACCTCTTTTGCATCTTCAGAGTCTGGCGGATTTATCAAAGCGCCTCAAACTATTTTCTTGCTATAAAAGTTAACTGAGATATAAAATTTGTACAATTCGAGTGTGGATGTATTCACTTGTAAGGATGGCAGCGCTTTAAGTACCTTGAATTAGAGTATTTCATTTCTCTTTGTAAAAAAACCCTATGGCTTCCCCTTTTTCAAGTTATTTAATAAGTTCACTTATGCCAGTATGTCGCAGGTTTTTTTTAACTCTTTTTCATTCTGACTAGCTGCATACTTCAAAGAGGTGGATATAAGGGGCCAGATATACGAAGTACGATGAAACGAAGAATGCAAAATTTGAAAGCAGGACATCAGTAATCAGTAATCCGTAATGTTTATTGTTCAACATACTAATAATCCTTAAATGACCAATCAAAAAAAGTAAATATAGAAGCGTAAGCGAAATCTACTACAGAAATAATAAACAAGCTCTAAAATTTTACCTTTGCGATATCAAAAGCTCCTGAATAGCTCTTAAAATTCTTGAATTAATACGGAATACAAACATTTATTTACCAAAAAAGACACTAAGCATTAACAGATCTAAAAATTTACAGGCAAATAGGACAACTTACAAAAAATCGAGACAAAAAATTACGTAGGGTACTGTACTCTACTTAAATTTTCCTTTGCCTTAATCAAAATAATATAGTTCTGCAAAATGACATTTCTTCTGGTCAAGAGATGCCTCTTACCCACTACTAAAACTTTTTATAAGTAGTCCTTGCAATCTCATCGTTACGTTAACCTACTCTCAAAACGTTCCCTTGGTAAATTTAATATCTCTAAACAAAGCTGAGTAGTGCTTTGAAAAAAGTGCTTGCTAAAGGACTTCAATTACTTTTAGTGCTTAGAGCTCTGTGCTTCAATTACTTTTCTAATTCAGTAAAAAGTGCTTCAATTACCAAGCACTTTTTAAAAGTGCTTGGAACTTCAAGCCTTATCGAACTGCTTGAAGCACTTTCATACAATTTCGAGCACTTCTAAAGAGCTTCAAGCACTTATCAAGGGCTTCAAGCACTTATAAAGAGCTTCAAGCACTTATAAAGAGCTTCAAGCACTTATAAAGAGCTTCAAGCATTTTCAAAGAGCTTAAAGCACTTTCAAAGAACTTCAAGCACTTTTTAAGGGTTTCAAGCACTTACAAAGAGCTTCAAGCACTTTCATAACGAAGCTCTTATCGTGAATTAGGTGACGAATTTAGAAAACCCTTAGTCTTACTCATTCCTTCACTCCTACTCTGACGTTACCTACGTGTTCTGTGCTTCATTAGTGATTAGTCTGCAGTCTGCACATCCCACTTTTGACTTCTTGTTTTTCGTATTGTGTGGTTCCCTGTGAAAGGGGTCGTACGATTTCGTGTACAAAGAAAGGAAGACGTAATAGTTCTGCCATTTATTAACGCTGCCCTATCATATTCAGGGCATACCGGCATACGTTAAGTTTTGTTATAGTTATTACGATAGGTATAATCAGATAATTTACTGTCGCGTATATAATACATAAAATACATTACCTGAACGGCAAAAAAAGTACCTAATCAATTACCACGCACTTGCCACTAAATTAAACATTTTTATAAAAGGCCAGAAAATAACATCAAACCGCCAAAATAGTAAATACCAAGAATAGTAGAAGGTTTTTTTAATTAAGTCTTAACCCTTATTATTATTATTATCTTTTATTGTCCTTTTATATTTGTAATTAAGAATTATTAGCTAGGTACATACTAAAAGTTTAAAAATTTTATCTGTGCATTTCTTCACGTAACATACTATCACTAATTTCAATTATTTCAGAAGATACGTCTCGGTAGGTACGTACTTACAAGTAACAAGTGTCAAGGAATTTCCGAGCAACATTCTGGATTTTTTTCTTGTAGTACCTACTTTTATAGCACATGCAGTTATTACTTCTACATTAGTCATTACCAGGGTCATTACACATGGGTACGGGGAGAGTACTGTACCGCTAACAACATTTTTTTGTTTACCTAATCGTTTTAAACGAAAATTTGGACAAGCAAAACTTTAGCGATAAAACCACTAATTCCTCCAGTATAATTACGATGCAGTACTGTTTCTAGCGTGTTTTTTAAAGGCTTAAAGGGCTGTAACTTTTGAACTAGTAGCCCAATCTTGGAACTGAAATTATGGATTCTACAGGCCACATTCTATAAGAAAACTTTTTTCCGGGTGGATCTGAGACAATTTTTTTTGGGGTCTCAAAAAAAAGCAGTGTGTACACCAAAATTTCTCGGGAAAACACTTTCTCTTATTAATTTGGGTGCGTAGAATCCAAATCAATTCGTACTTTTTCGAACAGACTTCTCAATCAAAAGTTATAGACTAGAAACCAATTTCGAAAAAAAATTCAAAGGGCTGTAACTTTTGAACTAGTAGCCCAATCTTGGAACTGTTTGAAGTTATCGATTCTACAGGCCACATTCTATAAGAAAATATTTTTCCGGGTCGATCTGAGACAATTTTTTTTTCGGGGCTCAAAAAAAGGCAGTGTATAACCTTCCCTTTTTACCAAAAATCGACTACAGCAAAATTTCTCGGGAAA
>NW_022170738.1:42484914-42498548 GCF_008802855.1 Photinus pyralis | reverse complement strand
TTGAATTTCTTTCTAAAAAATCGTTCCGGGGGTTGTTATCTTTCCCTAATATTCACATTGACCGGTTATCTATGAATATTCGCCACTTTCAGCGTAACATAGTACGTAAGGAAATTATACATTTGAAAGCTTTTTCAAAACCAGAGAGTTTTCATTTCTAATTGATCAGTACCTACCTTGCCTATAAGTATTTTGGCTAACCGTTCGTTTGATCTCAAAAAATGGCAGCTGAGAAATGAACTAAATAAATGGTTTGTAATTCACAACTCGTTGATATCCATATACCATGGTTGTACAAAACGCGTTCATTGTAGCCCAGGGCTGTAACTTTGATCTAGTAGCCCATCTGGACTGTTCTGAAATTATAGAATCTAGCAGGCCATATTCTATAAGAAACATGTTGTTTCGCGGTCGATCTGAGACCAATTTTGTTTTGGAGCCTTAAAAAGTAAAAAGCAGGTATAACTTCCTTTGTTACCAAAAATTCGACTACACCAAAATTTCTCCGGGAAAACACTTTTCTTATCATTTTGGTGCGTAGTAGCTTCTCTGTTTTTTAATGGTCAAAACAGACGCGAAGGTTGACTATGTAACCTTGTCATAGCGGAAGCTTCCCGGAAGAGTGTTAAGATGGTGGCAACTTCTGGAATAGCCACGTGTCGATGTAGAATGAAAACTCGCCCACTTTAGTGGGGCTTCCTCAGGACAAAAAACAAATTAACAGAAAAATAAAAATAAAATATAAATAACACATTTTCCAAAGGCTGAGAAAGTGACGGCAATAAATAAATAAATAAATATATCACTATTGAGATTATGTACATATTTGCCGTTTGCGGGATTTTTTTTTGTAGAAGAAGGGGAATGGGATAGAGAATTTTTAGATTAGAGCTTAAAAGTAACATGTCGTTCGTGCTCGGAAATCGACTGGTACTGCCCTAAGATTGTAGACCTTGATTTCGTTTTTTTAGTAGAATAGTATACTTTTTGTCTTTTTAGCCTTTTGTTTCCGAATATATGGACCTTTTTGTTATTCTAGAATCTCTATATTGCCATTATTGTAGTAGGATTTCAAAGGTTTTTGAAAATCAATAGTTCAATATCTACAACTTTTGTACAAAACTTTTTTACAAAAAATTACAACAAAATGAAGGTCATTTTAACTTTTGAATTGAATAGCCCAAATTTCTCCCGCCAAGTTTTGAACACAATTACCAATAAATGCTTCAGTTCTCTACAATTTTATTTTAATGAATGACTATTTGGCTACCTGTACTTGTAATGATAGTCATTATTGATACAGATTTTCCCATTAAGATACCAAGTTTACTCCAATAGAAATGCAGCATACGGGATTTACGACGCATAATTTAATGAAAATCAATAGTTACCCATGACTGCTCATGATTTTGAACCCGCTTTGAAACCAAACGTGGCATCACCTCTTTATAGGTCATCATACGTCGTAGAAAAACAGTGATGAAACTCACGCGTAATGGCTATTACCTAAGAGACTCATTCATTTACGTAATCTCTCTACCGTGTCTATAGCCATTGCATAATATACTGTTATGGTTTAATAATCGCAGTTCTAAGTTCCAGTGTTCAATAGTCCTCTTTTTTGAGTATAATAGAGCCTTTTGAAGACTTAAAGAGCTAGTTTGACATATTAATGAATTTTTGGGAATAGTCCAGTAAAATTAGACGTAAAAATGCTAAGTAAATGGTTACAAAAGGTCCGGTAGAAGATTTTATTTTTCAAACTTGTTTAAATAGTAAAGAGAGAGAAAAATCCAAGTTTGCCAATGCGACTGACGTCGGGAGAAATTTCTGCGGTCAAAAATCTGCAAAAATTTCTGACTTTTTTCCGGTTTTTTTAAAAATAACTCACTAACGGTAATACTTAGGTAAAATCATCCATTATTAACAACTGTAGTATATATTTGGCCCCCTAACATGTATAGTTTAGGAGATACACTAATTTAAATGTTCGTGAGCTCATATAGTAATTTTTAAAAATAATAACATTTTTAGCGCATTTTTTAAGAATTAACAGTATAGTTTCTCTTCCCCTAAAGTTCTAAAAGGAAATGCACCCCAAATTTATCACATTGACATAGGTAATCGCCGCATTAATTACATTCACCTATACGCTAAATGATTTTTATACATAAAATTATCAAAGCCTTTGTGCGAGATCGGAAGGACTTCAGCGAATTTTTGTGTGTTAGATCAGTATTCTATTACCCAGTTTTGACTCCACTCGCTTCCGACGTCCCATTCACCAGCAATTCACATTTTGGTGGATTTCGCTAAAAACCGCCACAACATAGCATTAAATTTTTGGAGCACTTCTCATAGACCGACCTTCTATTGGAGACACGAGAAAGAGAGACCGCGATTCGAGCGATTCGCGTGTCAAAATTCGCAGGGGAAGATACCTTTTGGACGCCCGCCTTGCAAAAGATGGTTAATTTCGCCCCTAGGAAAAAATACCGTCATGTAGGAATTGTGTGAAGAATCTTGCCGACGACACAAATTTGAAAACAATCAGACCAAAACTGTAGAAGAAAATAGGAAAAAACTGAAAAATCTCCAGGTTAGTACACCACGCTCGGGGATGGCGCCCACCGACCCCACATCATGTAGCTCCGTCCCGAAAGTTGTTAATAGTTGTTAATTACACGGCCTCGGTAAATACATGTACACTCCTCGTCTTTCTACAAGCGTTCATCTACGGGACCGCATTTGCTGTCAGCAAGCGAGCCAGCTTTTAAAAGCTACCTTTTTACAAATAAATTTGCAAAAATACGCTAAAAAACGCATATTTAAAGTAAAAGCGTAACATTCCGTTAATAAGAGGCGCTAAACTTGTCATATTTTCTTAGGCAGGGTTTTGAAAACAGCTTGTTTTTTGTTAATTAGGTGGACCCTGAGTGGACCCGCGCCCAAAATTCACGATTCTTCCGGATTGTTAAATCAATAAACTATTATGAGCGCACCTTTACGCATTGTTACCTATTTCCTGTGTGTCATGGCAAAGAACTCGAAGGGGTGCCGGGGTGGGTCGTGTAACGTACACGGATGACGGAGGTCGAGTTGGAAAAATCAGATTGTATTTGCTTTTATCTAAAAACGATCAATTGATTTGCGATTTTCTTAAACCCGTTAAATTATTTGTTGTAGTAAGTTACATTGAGGTCATGAAAGATTCCAAAGAACATTTTCAGAAAAAGTTGTCCCAATCGCGGCAATAATATTGAAAGATTGAAGCGGAGTTAAATTAAATTTAGGCAATGAAAATTTTCGTGTATTTGTCCAATTTTTTGGAAAAGGGTCTTTTTCTTAGAGCGCGGAAATAAAATATTCTTCTTGCCCACGTTAAACGATCTGAGGATCCAAGCAAAAGACACGGTCGGTACCAAAATAGACCCACCAACGGCACGAATACCCACCCTATTGTATACAATGAAAAAAATTGATTAGTAATTTTAGAACATTACTTTAAATTTGAATTGTGTAGTGAACGAGTGCTGCATACCTTTGAATAATCAGTACTATCTAAATCCATGCAATTTATAGCAATTAACAATGGAATTTGCGTTCGTTACTTTTGTGCAACAAAAAAAGAGGTGCCATAAAAAATAATTCAACTTACATGTTAGAAGAAAAAGAACTTGCAAATTAGTATCGCAAAATGACACTGACATTATTTTACAACAACATCTAACCACTACATTTTCATTACAGTTATGCAATATTAAAATTTTTGGTAGGTCCGAAGATCTATATGTAATAAACATAAAACCAGTTTTGGACAACTACTTCAAGCAGGTCACGATATTGTGGGTATTGTGCCACGATGCGAAGTTTCGTCGTCCTTGTGTTTTATGCTACTACACCAGGGTATCTAAATGGTGTATTGTTAAATCTTTTCGGTCATACTTTGCTGGCTGCGATCACGTTTCAATAGACTTTCCAGCACGTCATTTATACTGTAATCAAATCTTCAGGTCAAGGTTAATCCCCCACGAATACCTTTTGTACAAACAATACTACCGGAATAATAGCCTGAAATTAAAACCGAATCCACAATAGGATTACGTTTTAAGGTTTCTTTAATGCATACGATTACAGAGTTAATAGAACGACGCGATTAATATTCATCGGTGCAGTTATTATTTTTGGGCAGCACCAGCCTTTCCGAGTCTATCCCTTTGGTTTTAAGAAATTCGTAAATTTTCGCCCTTAATTGGGCGTCGATTTCCTTTCCACGCGCGAAAATCCACACTAGATCTGTTTAATAAAATCACTGGAGTCATTTTTTGGCATATTCCGCCGCGTCTACGCACCAGTATAGATCACGCCAAAATTGGAACAAGACCATAGTATTGCAAATCTATCATAGTCCGTATCCAGTACTTGATAGAAACCGGCACCTGGCAAATATTTGGCCAAAGTTTGCGGTAGAATTGTATTTACCCGATAAAGGAACAAACTTGGATCTTTTCTGGACGAACTCGCAATGCCTTCACTTACACGAAGGTTACCGGACCTACAAACACAGTAAGAAGGTGCTTTGTTTGGTATACTGACCATCTGCTAAGCGTCGTTACTGTTACTTCCAATTGTCCTTTGTTATTATCAATCAAGTCGAGTGTTGTGCAGCTTACTGTTAGTTCCATTAAATAAAACGTCCTTTCAATTTCATACCAATGACCCGCAAACTAAAGCATGACGTTCAATTAGAACGGAAATAGACCACAATGCTTGTTTCCAACTTACCCTCTCTAAACTAAAATTTTGTATATAATCGTGCCGAGGACATTTACCAAACCCGGATGGGGCGCACGTATGGACCAGAACCAGAAATATTCCTAACGATATAGGAGATTTGTACGTTAATGCCATTGTTGTGTCTACAAGTTTACATCTTTGCGCAAATTGGGCACTTGCGGTTAATTTCGAAGCGTCTCCATGATGTGTATACTATGGACTGTAAATGTGGTAGGTGCACCATTTTACAGGACGAATGAATCTACATAAAAAAGGTGAACTATCACCCGTAACGCAATCCAGTTTCAAATTAGAATTGATAAACGTTGTGAATTTACATTTGTTTTTGTATAAAATTTTCATCAGCAGTAAATAAGTATTTAAAATAATAATTTGTTGTAGTTATAATGCGCAAATATCTTAGGCGAGATGACCAAATTTTGGTCACTATCCCAAAGATATTGTTGCATTATATCAATTTATTATACATAGGGGTCACATTCTAACGGTGTTCCTTGGAATCCAATTACACCGTTTATTTACAGATGGATTTGATATATTGGAAATAATTAATAATCTTCTTGCCACCCTCACAAGAGGGTGGTCCAACACAGGAAGTAAGATGTGGGACCGGCCCAGACCCCTCCATAAGCTAATATACCCTGCAAGGTTTTATCAAAGAGGTAAGGACTCTGGTTTTATGTTCTGGAAATTTAAATCCTGCTATTGGTAGAGAGGGTTAAAATACATTCTTCTGAAACTACTTTAGAAACAACTACTTTTGTCCTTAAAAAGGGTGAAGAAAATGCGATTTTCCTCTCTAGTGAGGAAAGTAAAAAACAATTGCTGCGTTAATGACATTTAAAATTGAAACATATCCGAATCTAGATTGCTATATGTCAAACATCATTATTGCATTTGCATACGATAATTTTTCGATTTTGATTGTAGTTTAAAAAAAAATTATGTGTAAAACTTGAGAAGAAAGTGTTTTTCAACTTTCGTTCAATAATTCAAATTTGAACTCGTATTGAAAAACTCCACTTTCTTCTCTAGTTGTACAAATAACTATTAAAAATGAATTTAATAGGTACACAAAATGCGTTGGGGAAGTATTTAATAGGTAAAATGGGTTTTGTGCTATTACTTGCAGTGCAAAATTAGGTAATTAGAATTTCGAATACAAATGGTTTTAAGATTTATTCATTTGCAATAAAATCTACATTCGTTTTAATTATATAAACAGTTTTTCCATGTTTTTAAAGTATAGGTTTCGATGGGGAAAGTGACTTACTGTAAAGTTTATAATACAAATCCTAATCCTGGAATTTTGATTCAACGTTGACAATTTGCTAAGCTGACTTAGAAATATTAAAGGCTACATCCCTAAGAGAGTAATCGGAAGGTGGAGAGCCATCATTGGCATCAAATGCATTCATGAATTTGTTCTCTTCTGATACTTTGTTCATTGATCTGTCTATATCGATATTAACTTTTAATTCATTTAGTAGCAAATCTAGTTTGGCAAGAGACCGAAAGGAACGACTAATAACACGTGTGAAATTTATGCTATGCTTTTTCAAAGCTGTAGAAAAACCTACTTTGAAAATGACCGAAACATGTACAAATGGCGTAACAGCTCTGGAAAAAAACAAAGTAAGGTTTAAAGCTCTGAAAAAGCGCTGGACAGCACCTGGAAAACCTAATAACAATCTAGAAGACGTTTAAAGGACTTTGTTCAGTTTCTTTTAGGAACTCCTTAGGTCCTTACGGGAGCCAACTAAACACGTTCCGCAGATAGTTGCACCCAGAAAGCACTAAAAGAAATTAGTAATCACCGAAAAGTTGAAGAATCTAGAAAACTCTCACATGGCCCGAAAAGCACAGGAAGCTGGTTAGTTTGCTCTATAGTAAAGGTCTAAACAGTATGAAAATCGTTTGAACCATTAATTCCTTGGAGAACTTTATCTCTGCTATAAAGAAACTGAAAATCTTTGACTTGCCTTGCCCTATTATAAGTAGGGATCTAGAAACGACCTAAGACGCTGACGAAGGGGCCTTGTAAAGCACTATATAGAGTTCTGTAAAAGTCATATAAGGTTCAAGAAATGACCTCAGACGCCCACGAAAGTTGAAAAAGCTTTGGAAGGAGGAACAAGACTTCGAATGTTCTAAAATGCACTTTGGCCTGCGGTTAAAAAGTTCTTGAGAGCCTTCTATGACGTTTCCAAAACTTTCTTTTTTTGAAATTTACAGATCTATCTGTTATGTACAGGGTGTCCACTGCCGAGCTATGTGATGCGGTACGCTAATCCCACAATGAAAATGAAAATTGTACAGGGTTTCTTAGTATATTTTGACCCCCACTTATTTTCATTAATTTTGGGAATACAAAAAAACTTTCATATAAAAGTTTTAGCATTTTACGTATACGGACTAAAAATGTAGTAATTCGTCAGACCCAGACTGATAAACATCGCTTAAATAATCCATGGCAACGACTGTCGCAATTGGTCGCAATTCATAAATGAGTCTCTACTCTTTGGTGCATATATGAAGTAGAAAATACATTTTTAACTTCTTCCTTTGATCAGAACATATGCGATAAATCCACCCGCAATACTCGCTCCAGTAATTCAAGTTGGAAAACTCGATCCGGTAAATTTATGCCCTCGAAAGTCCCACCAGACATCTTCAATTGAAATTGGTAAATAAAGGCTAGAACATTTACTGCCGTCAAAATTTTCGAGAGCGAATCTTCTGGGTGAAAGTACTCTGAGGGCGATTTTTCTTGGAGGCAAATCTTCCACCCGTAGAATCGCTTAAAGGCATAATTAGTTACTTGATTTAATTGTCTTTTGTTTTAAAAATATGACTTTTGATGCCAAGAACTTGGGGACTTTCAGAAGCAGAAAAGCCATTCGTAAATTAAACAATTCCGCGCTCTCTACTTCATTTCATGCACTGTAATCATTCAATGGCTTTCAATACATCCAACAAATTAAAGCAAATCTATTTATATGTCGTGTGCTCGTCTCTACTTAATAATAAATTATAATTCCAAAATCTCTAGGTGGCCCAAGGGCCGAGATCTCAAAAGAACAGACAGACAGACGACGGAAAATTGAGCATATAGGCGTTACCGCAACTTCGTTGTGTTACCTTAAAAATATTGACAAACAACTAACGCAAGGATACAATCTTACAGTAATAATCAACATGAGGGATTCCCCTATGAGAAAAAGGGGAATTACTTCATTCAGTTGAATGCCACTATATCCATTGGCTGTAGTGCAGTAATGCTAAATAGATATTTACATACAAGTTGTCCCAAAATTTATCTGTGACTGAAGTAATATCTTACTATCAAAACAAGGAAATACCAGTTCTTTTAACGGATACGGGTAAGTACAAATCAGGGAATAATTAATATCACGTTTTTAATGTGAGATCTTTCATTGAATGTTTCTATCCGTATCTACCAACCTTATTATTAACGAGCGACCCAGCTCGCTTATGATTTTGAAATCCGTCCGTGCGTCCGTCTGTCCATCCGTCTGTGTACATAATCAGCCAGCCATGTGGCAGGTTATCTGCCAAAAAACGTTATTTTACCCATGCCAAATAACTAACTCATTAAATTTTGGTTATTTGGACTTTCTGTCCGTACGTCTGCGTTTGTCATTCGTTGTATATATGGGTTCGAAACAATTTATTAACTTTAAGCAAATAATCAGGTAGATAGTATCAAGTATGCCAAGTGATTAATTGCAAGTGAAGGGTTTGCAAGGGTCATTGGGCAAGACCAATAGTCAGGAAAAAGTTAAAGAGTTCTGTTTTTACCTAGGTTTCTACGTAATATTAACTTACCTAGGGATGTTGGTTTAATCTGGAGATTGATAAATGGGAACATTTTCCTTCTTGATTCTCTAGTGAGGGAAAAGGCATAAAAGGATTTATTACAGCAATGATGAGATATTCCTTGTGCAACTATCCTATTTATTACTTGGTTTGCGTTACACAAAACCGAGTCACTGGTTCAGATCCAGATTGAGAATGAACAAATTTGCTGTGACCACTCGTGTACCTGCGCATGCGCGATTCTGCCCAATATCCTTTCAGCTCTTCGTTTTATGTCTAAAAAGCGTGTACCCAATTTGGTTCCAATCGGTGCATCTGTTTAGACGGAAATTCGAGAGTACAGACAGACCGAGAGGCACTCTGAGATTACCGAGATTTTGTTTGGTTCGGATCCTGATGCTTGTGTATTTTTCGGAATTAGATTCTCTATGCTTTTAGTTTCGATTATATTGATGACAAATTATAAAACAAAAGCATAAATATACTCGAAATTGATCGTTTTTATAGAAAATAAACGATAATTTAATATAATTCAATATAAATAAATAGGTTGCTTAATTTGTGAAACTTTCTTGTTTTCACACATATATGACCATGACGTCAAACGGCTGTTTTAGTAGATAAACAATGTTGCTAATTTTAATGACCCAAAAACAAGACTTGGCAACATAGTGCACGCCTTTTGTTTTTATTTTATCTCTCTCTGCAGTAAAAACTTAACCTTAACCTCACAAAAGTAGTAATAATTTAATTTCTTTGTTATTGTTTATCACCTTAATACTTAATTCCCCACTAATGTTTAAACAAAATAATCCATCCACCCTCGTGGATATAAACGGCGAGCCCACTTCTGTAGGTGATTGGAAACGTGAAAAAGAGTTGGGCTCCGGTGGTTTTGGTGTTGTACATCTCTGGCTGAACAAAACTACCGGAGACTCCTTAGGTGAGACTCGCTGTACCTTATCGCTTTCGTACTCATCGAAGTTGTAGCAATAAAAAAATGCAAATGGAATCTAGAGTCCCATTTAACCGAAAAGCAACGCGAACGATGGAAGGCCGAAGTCGGTATAATGGAGGGCATTCGAAATGAGAACATTGTGGCCTATTGTAAGATGCCGGAAGACTTACAAAGGGGCTTGAGTTATTACAGTTCGCAACTTCCGTTGTTGTCGATGGAGTATTGCCGTCTTGGTAATCTCCGCTCTGTTTTGGTCAAGCCTGAGAATTGCTGTGGGTTGAGGGAAATGGAGATTTTGTGTATTATTAGCGATTTAGTTAATGCTTTGAAGTACTTGCACAAACTTAACGTGATACATCGCGATATTAAGCCTGAAAATGTTGTCTTGCAGTTGTGCGACACTAGGCCACGCGGTGTAATTTACAAGTTAATCGATTTGGGATATGCGAAGGAGATCGACAGTGAAACGGCAAGTTTTGTAGGAACCTTACAGTATTTGGCGCCCGAAATTTTCATTAAGCAGAAGTGCACAAAGACGGTTGACTATTGGTCACTTGGGATTGTTATATTCGAGATTATTTGTGGGATACGGCCATTTTTGCACACCTTCACTCCATGGCAAAGGTATATGCGTATGAATTTTAAACAAATTTTAATTGAGTCATTTAGTCTTGCCCATTTGGAGAAGAAACCGTCCGATGTGATTGCAATTCAGTTGACCTATAATGGGCGAATGGAGTTCTTCACGCAGTTATTTAAAGAAAACCATATAAACATGTGTTTGGCGCACTTAATCGAAAAGTGGTTGCAGATTGCGCTGGAATTTAGCCCCGATCTTCGCGGTTCCTACAACCATTGCGATTATATTTTTGCAGTTCTTGAAGAGATTTTGTTGAAGAAGATTATTATGGTCTACTCTGTTTATACGTGCGAATTTCTCAGCTATGAAATAAACGAATCAACATTATTGTCGACGGTTCAAGGTTGGATTGGACGGGATACAAAGATTCCCATAATGGATCAGTGTATAGCAGCAACCCAACATTCTGATAGTATTTATGCTATAGGGTACTACAATAAGGTAGGTTGGTTTTGTGAGGTGTGGCCCCACGTTGGGCGCCAAAAATTAATGCTGTGGTAATGGTATGTGGTCAAAATGAGAATGATGAAAGCTGCATTCGTTATCTTGCACGTGGCGTTGTTAGTAAACAAAGCCAATTAATTTGTCCCATAACGCGTTTTTGCAAAACATCTGACCAGATAAAACTTTTATTTGTTACTCAGTTGTAAACGTTGATTAACAACACAAAACGCAAACGGGTAAACGTCATGTTTAAACGCTACTGACTTGTAAAACTGACAGCAGACTTGTAAAACTGACAGCAGACCTGTAAAAATTTTACAAGTTAGTAATCTAGTAATTTCATTGGCCATAATTAATGCGAAGTCTCTGTTACATGGATCACATGATATTTTAGACATTTCTTCAAGATCAATTTAAGAACTAATTATTTACGTTTACAAATGAGTAACAAATAAAATATTGTACAATATACGCCAGGTAATAGTTTTTACTGGCTCTAGGAGATGACAGGCTCGCCTAACGGCTCGCCAGTCAACTTCTCCTATCGCCAGTAAAAACTCACTTACCTGGCTAATAATGTAAAATACTATTACCTTACATCGGGATTACGATTGAATGTTCCCTTACATATACGGTTGAAAATTTATGATACTCACTAAGTACAACAAATTGGTACCATTAAATGACTTAAACCAACAAGGCTAATGAACATTTTATCTAGTGACAAATCAGCCTTCACTGCAAGTGTTACTAGTTCATTTTGAATATCTACATTCCAGAGCTCTTGATAATCGATCTATTTGCATCCATTTATTTTCTTGTTTGTGGCATTGAATGTGTTCTAAAAATTTGAATTAATTTTAACTAAAACAAGCTACTGTAGGAGGATTACCAAGCGGTGGCTTCCCGTGTGGTACGAGCTGGTAATAAGTTTTTTAACTTTACAGGAAAGTCCCATTACGCTGTTCGTGTTCAATAGGTGCGCCCCCTTCGCTTCTATAACAACGCAGCTACCCGCACTAATTAAAATACTTTTCGAAAACTGCAAGACTGAATTCAAGTTTGGTACAATAAAGCAGCTATACGCGCATACAGCATTCTTCGTCCTAAGAGAAATGAGGCTCGTTTCCGGTCTCAAATTCGCAATAACCTCTCAGTTTAATTGTCTACAAACCATTTTTGATAAATGTAATTTACAATACGCCCAATTAAGGGAAGTTTTGAAGAAATTTCTATGCGAAGTAGAAGTATACAATTATCAGGACCTCTCACTCTCTGCTAAGGTATACGAGGACACCAATTATAGTCAAATTTTGGAACAATTCGATGGGCAAATGCGACGATTCGCCCAGGTGGTCGAGATTTTTAATAAAATCGTACTGAGGCGCGAGGCCTTGCTGGAGAAGTTTAAACGGGTCGAAGCCGCCAACAGAGTCGCGTTTCGGGCATTTCACCTTGACAAATTTGAATCGCTGTAAGTCTCGGATATTAGAACTGTAATGTTTAATGGATTTTTACAGCGTACAAGGAGCGTGTGATGATGTCAACGCAATAAATATGTATAATCCATCGAGTTTGACTGGCGGTTCAAAGATTTTTAAAATCGTTTCTGATACCCTAAAACTTAAAGATCTTTTGTTACGTGACAGCTTTTTGGTCTCTTACTTGAGGTTTGTTATACTCGACTTAGGTGGTAGTTGCTATGTTTGATTGTAGATGTGTAAGCTACTGCTGGAAAGAGCTGGAAAAGTTGAATTCGTGCATGGCAGGTCTTGGTACTACCACACCACAACTTACTCTAGATCTAAGGCAGTTGCAAGCGGAGAAACTTAGTTCGCTTAGTGATATGCACAGAAAGAAAGGTGACGCATAGCAGACGTGTTTTGGTGTAGTAATTGATATTAATGTTTGTAGCGAATCGCACGCAGGCTGCTTTTAATGGCGTCAACGTATTGGAGGAAAATGTAGCGATTCGATATAGGTAAATTTAACAAAAAGACTTTAATTGTGGATTGAATGAACTCAATCCTTTTTCCGTGCGTATTTCCCCAGTGCTGTTCAACCTTATCTTTGTTTAGATTTCAGGAGTTAATGGATGCCAAATTTCGCCGTATTTCAGAGTGCCTTTAAGGAGAATTCAAGACTGACTGCTGTGATTTAAGCAAACAAGTTTTACACTAATGTGTGCTGTGATCGTTTCTATTTAACCCACATCAATATCCTCCATATGGGTGCCATTGAAGGGTGGTGATACTATTGTGTCATATTGTTATAGTTAAAATATTGTAATAGCAATAGTTAGTATAAGTATAAAATGTTATACCTATTCAAAGGTACAGGTATAAAGTCTTTACTATGTTATGTTGGTTTGTTTGTATAACAATGGATGTTACTGGAAATTATTATTGTTATACTGATTTAGAAATATATTATTTTGTGAAAAAATATACTCACCATTAGAGCTCTAGCTTGTTGATACCTGATTACTAAAAATACTCGATTAAGCCACTACTTGATTAATTGACTATAATAAAAAGTAAAATGTTAATCGATTATCAAACAATTGACTGTTTTGATTAATTGACAGCAATTATTTAAGTTTATTGGTTGAAATTCATATACCTACTCAAGAGTGATCTAGGACTCCTGTGGACGTGGAAAATAGTGAAATGATAGGAAGTCTGTGAATAATAGATTAGCGGGTGTGCTAATAATATGTTGTAACGTTTACGGGTTTATTTACAATAGTACAAAAATATGTCGAGTGGCTTGAGGGGGTGTCGTTTCTGGAGTTCAATGAGCGCTGAGCCTGTGACCGGTTCTAGAAGTTGTTGAAGGTCGCTGGATTCGTTGGAGCGCGAGAAGCATCTGGTTGAATGGGCAGGGTCGATCTGTAGGTATTTATTTTATGGTCGGGATCAATTCAGGCCCGTAGCCAGGGGGTGGCCGGATGGG
>NW_022170738.1:42476291-42484814 GCF_008802855.1 Photinus pyralis | reverse complement strand
TTTTTCCCCAAGTCTACTTTTCCAAAAATGCAAACATTGATGGAAATTTATGGATTTACTGATGACAGTATTAAATATTTTAGACAAAGAATCATTTTTGAGATCGTCCCCCTCCGTCTTCCCGAGTTGATATTGATAAAAAGGTAGATATAGAGAAAAATGGAAAAGATCACTTCATATGTCCGCAGAACTTTTGCATTAAGGGTGTAAAAGGTTTAGAAATCTCACATTCTCACTTGTACAAAAGCATACCTACTTGGATGCCCCTTGAATTGTCATTCTAAAACAGTAACTAAAACTTTACACACGCATACCTTGTGGTTTTTTTAATACAGAGGAAATGTTATTCTCCCGCAATTCGCGTTTTATGAACGCAGGAAAGCCAACAGAATTTTTATTCATAAAATTTTACGTGCCTCTACTACGACCCGCGTATGTACTGCAGGGTGCGTTGTCCCAATTCAGATATAGGTTTTATAATGCTACCAAAATTGCGAGTGTCGCTACGTGGGCTCCTGCCTTTTAATTCTTGATATCCACTTTTCGGTCGTTTCAAGCGTATAGAAAATAATCCAAGTTTACGGCTTTCAGCAACCATTAATACGAAACCCGAGAAAATACATGCGCACATTATTTGTTAAAGATAAACCGTCAAGACCGAACTTTTAGATTAACAACGGTAACGCAATTAAAATTTCCATTACGGAAAATAATGTTAACATTAGAAATGAGTATTTACCATTTCCAGTTATAAAATGATCTAACTACACTAAAAGGACTGTTTACATTCTGCCTCGAAGAACGTTAATTTAAAACTTGAGGCGTAATGCCTCTTTTAAATTTGTTTGGAGACTGCTTTTATTAAAATTTAAAATTGTTCAAAATCATTTTCACTGGATGCGTGGGCACAAATCCTGACATTGAAATTGTTGGCGTAGGGTTGCGTAAAATTAATTATGTAGGTATAAATCAATTATTGATACGGCGAGGGGGCCGCTGGACTAAATCCAAATTTAGAAATTTAGTAGATAGAGTTGTTTAGAAATTCATTGGCACTAGCGGTACATATACAAATTATATAACAAAATTGCCATTCTTCCCGTTTTCAATTCCACAGTTTTATATTTGAATTTGTTCATATTACAGTCCGGAATTTCAATTTCTTTTTCTTTCTCTTATTCTCTTGTGCCTTACGGCACGGGTGTGTATTGTTTGTAACGAGAGCAATTATTTGCGTTTTATTTTTTTGCAATTTTTTCCGTTTGAATATGTGGAAAGAGAGTTTTCTAAGTTTAAAAGGTCTCTGGAACATTCAACCAAACAAATATTACTCATAGCAAGTTTTAAGTTTTTATTTTGTCGATTGTAATACAGCAAGCTTTTTTGCCTTTCTCACAGTGTCGTCAATGAGATATTTGTTATAAATTGAATCTGGCGCCCCATTGTGTTGATTTACACGCTGGAAATAGGTCATAGTAATACTACGTTGCGAATTAAGCATTCCTTGGGGGAAAAAACAAGCTTAATTTGCAGAGTATGCATTTCTGTAGAGAGAAAATTAATAACATATCTCCCCGATTACTATTGCACCATTAAGTAATCGTGAAAAAAAAGCTTACTTAGAGTTGAGAGAGGGGATTATTTTGCACTAAAATTCGGCATTCTGGTTTGGGTAGTCAACCGGGTCAGAACAGATTGTTTTGGCGTTTGGAGAGTCGTTCGGAAATAACCGAGCTTATAAAAACAGTTTGAAGTAGTGTTTCAAGGCGACCGTAGGGTCCATTTAATAACCAGTTGGTTTTTTGGGAGATAGGCATTTACTCCAGTAGAAGAATTACGTGGTGATAAAATCGAAGTATCCCGCTCTTGGGACGCACTAAAATCTTACGTAGGGGTCGTTTTTATATTTCTGACCTGGGCTGTTTTCTAATCACACATGCCTTGGTAACTTGTGGACAATCTATAAAGCAATTGCAGGCAATTATTTTTTGGAACTCCCAGGAAACTGTACTGATTGATTATATGAACAAGAGTAGTGCGTTAACAAAAGACGTATTAATAATGAAAAATCATTAGCTTCGGCTCTGCTGGTATCATTACCAGACTAGGTTAATGTTCCACAACGACAAATTCGGTTGCAGTTGTTGCTCTGTGTGTAATTGAAAAAATCACGTGCATAGACTTCAAGAATTAGATCTGTTCCGTCTCAACTTGCCTGTAATTTTGTCGACAGACAAATGGTTTAATTTAATATTAAACTAACTGTGATTTATTAATGTGAATTTTCATTTTTAGGATTGATTTTCCAACCATTAATGTCACGGCTATTGTATTGTTAATCATGGTGTGCGTGTGCGGTAATTTTCTTCAAAGTTCGAATATAGAAATCAATTTCTCAGTCTTCAGTTAAATGAAGTGGGCAATTTTTTTGTGTACTTCTTTCTTCTTTGTAATTCTTAGCACAGTCGATTCATCAGGCCCATCATTTTTAGTTAGGGAGTTTGGGAACTCAAAAGGGTATTATAACTTTTAAAGTAGAGAAAGAAATTACCTAAAAGACGAGCTATGTGCGGGCTCTGTAACCCAATTAGTTCCAGAGATACAGCTCGAGATACAGCTCTGTGAATATTCACTCTTGGTATGTTCGGCAGCCTTCATGCGATAACGCGAACCAGAGCAACTTTGTGGGCAGCTGCAAGACAGACTCTTCAAAAGAAGCATGCTCTCTACTTTCTCATGGCTTGCGTCCGGCTGCAGGAACAGTCCATTTTTCCACGAGATCCGGCTTTTGGGATAAGACGGAGCAGAATTTCAATTTCCCCTGCGAAAAAACTGCAGATGTGGTGTCACAGACACTTAGAGCATGCAACACCACCACAACTCCACTAGAGACGTCTGGAATTTTCAAGGAGATGCAGGAATCCGCGTATTCTCTGCCACTTTGGTGTAGGTATTACGTGTAGTTACCGTCTCAACGTCTTCACATATGGTGAAAACTCTGGGAAAGTCGTGGCTCTTGAAGAAACAGAATAAGAAAGTAATTTCACTTTTTTTGAACACAGAGCTGTATCTCTGGAACTAATTGGGTTATAGAGGCCGTTTTTTATGTTTCCCCCTCAAAACACCCCTTTACTTCTTTGTTTGCGAAAAACTGAAAAAAGTTCAAAACTTTTTTTTGGAAACACCTTTTCTTTTAAGAGTAAGAAAAAATGGACCTAGGTTTCAGGAGCTCATTTTTAAAGAGAAAATTACTGGAATAAACAGAACTCAGCTATCTCTAATCGTTTGACCCGTAGAGGGCGTTTCTCGAATTTGGTCGATTTCTTTAATGCGCCATATCTTTCATACATATTATTAAAGATAATTGATTTTGGCAAAATCATTCTTATGGCACTTTTTTTATGTAGAATCCATCGCAGTTTTTATCAGGGTGTTTGGTTTTTCCTATACGACCCTAAGCTACATTTGTTCATTATGGACCAACCACCCTATATATTTTGGAGTTTCTGAAAGAGCGCAAATTTCCTAAATTGTGGGGTACTCGCATGTTATTTTAATTCATCAAGAGTGCATTATAAACACAATTGCAAACGTGTCAAAATTTCATTTTTGCAGAGATCTGAAAATTTTAACGATTATCAAATTTTGAAAGTTGTAAACTAATCTTCACTTATTCCCATAAACTAATTAGGAACAAGGACACACATAGTTATAATTTACGTGTTAATAACCTTTTCCAAATCCCTACTTTTAAAAGAAAGCTAACCGCGAACTCTCCCATGGTTCTTGGCGAACAAATGTATAATAAACTGTCTCATTATATAATAGGCTCAGAATCTAAAATTCTGGATTCTAAATCTTACACCACTACTGAGTTTTTTAAGTATTAATTGTTAGTTTGTAATTGAGTTGTGCTATACATATTATGTTTTGTTATCCTATACGCTAAAATATATTATTATTATTGTTTACCTGCAAATTTTGCTAGATACGCCATTACTGTTACTTGACTTATGCCTGAAAAGGGCTATCACCATATTTTTTAAGTTAACGTCACGTTTATGCCTTTATTTCACCGATTTTTCGGACAATTCGTCGTCAATCAAAATTTTGCTTTTGCTATTGTGAAGTCGTTTGATTTATTCATTCTTATTGAGTATTAATCACGGTTTTAGTATACAAGTACCCGAGTGTCAGATGTTAAACATTGCTACCTCTATATTAATGCGTCGCCCTATTCACTATCCCTCTCGTTTGTTTTGATTGTGTTACTGTCTGTTACAGATAAGGCAGAAAAGCGCCCTTATGAGCTCAAAAAGGCGTTGCGACCAGAGAATTTCAAAGGTATTTTTTATTTTCGACGATTCCTTGATATAAAGCATACTGGTTTTCGATAAAATCGAAATGTAATTATTATCTTTGTTTGATGATATTATATCTTCGTTGCTTTCTGCGGAAGCCTGTTTTGATTTTGATTGCCAGGAATTCATGTAAATTGCCATTTCAGATCTGAATATTAGTATGCTATTTATAATATTTTAAGATCATTTATCACCCTCGACTGTGACAAAAATTATTGTTTATGTTTTACCCTGTCAATTATTTTATTTCTTTATCAGACCAGAACAAAAATCTCTTATCTGCCTTGTTCCCCATTACTTCGGTAAGTGTTCTCTCTCCTCTACCTCTTTTTTAAATTTACTAAAGATTAAGTAGCGCCTATCCGGTATTCTCGCACAATTAGGGCGTTGTAGGCGGGTGCACCAGCCTGTTGAAACCCATAGTTTCCAACATTTGTTATCTTTTTATTGTACATCGTTGTATTCGTAGTAAAAAAAAGCTACTCAATACAGTATGTACTTTCTTTACGGGCCATATAAAAAAGTGAAATTGATGATTTCTCTGAAAAGAAACGTATTGAACGTATTGAGTTCAAAATGTGGTACCTAAGTTTTTTTTTTGTTTTTATGAAAAAAATAAAAACGAAATTGACAAATTCGGTTTTTCTGGTATATATTCCGAACTAATAGGAATTTACTGGTTGTCTTTAAAACGTGGCAATAACTTGTTAATTGATCCCCATGATGGACATCCTTATTTTGGTATACATCAAAATAATGAAATAGATCGTTAATAAAGTACTAAATTTGGTTACTATTAATAAATAGGCAGATTATGATTTGAATACCTGACTTGACCTTTAAACTACTTCACTTGAAATCAAGTTCAAGTCAAGTGGCGAAAATTTAATGTCGAGTTACTTGAAATATCAGGTAATTTGCCAATTTGCTTTAAGCTATTGTTTTTTGCTGTCAAGACTGGTATGTTGGTGTCGAATAGCTCCTCTCAAGTCTTGTATTTGCCTTTGGAGGTTTCCTTGGATGTTTACGGGATATCCTAACATTTTACATTAATTAAATAGTTGTGTGTTTTTTTTTCTTCGCCAATTTTTATTCCCAAGAAGGAAAATGCAACTTTATACAATCTTTTGAGGGAGGGGAGTGGCAAAAAATGAGACCAAGCTTGATATGTTTCGTTTCTTACTTCTACTGGAAAATAAAGCACTTTCTAAGGACGTAATGATAAAAAAAAGTAAGCGTTTCTGAAAACCCCCGATTGAAAATCTATTTCAAGCCAATTCATCATTATACAACCTGCATGTGATTAATTTTTTCATCGAGCGACCAAGACAACTTGCAAACTTAATTTGATATCAATTTGCGTTCAAGAACGGAATATGCAATGAATCTAAATTTATATTGAAAAAGTTTCCAGCTGCAATTTGTCTTTGGATCAAAGTATACTTGTGATAAATGTTTTGTTCTTAGGGAACTTTGCATCTATTTGCTATTCCATTATCTAATCGCGAGTATTTTACATCTCGCATGACACGTACCTTCCCGCTACGTGAAACTTTTTAATAATGACACGTGATTTTTCAAATTTTTTTGTTCCGACACCACTGTTCCAAGTTTACTTGAATTGTATAATCTTCGAGAGCAACAGAATACAGGTTTTCTAAGTTTACTTATAAATTTTGTTGCTGGCACAATAAAACGATTTCGAAGTCCTAAGTTGAGAAAACTTTTAAAGTGTGTTATCGCCACAAGGATAAGAATCAGATCTGAATTTTCCCATCTAGCAAAATCTGCTAATTCCCTTGCGCTAGTTTTAAGTGAATCTTGTAGCTGATGGCCCTTTATGCTCCAATTTCTGGGACGGCTTAAAGTTTTACGACTCAAGATTGGATTAATATTACAGTTCGATTATCTATAAAACGTTTTATTATTCTACAATAATGAAGTTCGGTGAATCAATTTTATATCCGCGGAATTCTCTGGGGGATCGAAAATCAGATGTTTGGAAGCTGAGTGATTTTCTTTTGTCCGAGTACTTTTCCCGTGCGCCTGGGAAAATCGCTAATCCCGTAATGTCCAAAATACGGCTAAAAGAAGAATTTATTATTAACGCACGTTCCAAATTACATGATGGCAGCTTGAAAACGACAATTTTTTGGCAATATATTAATTGACAACAGAAAGCTTTACTGTGCACCTCCATTAACGTTATCGATCCAAATATAAATAAAGATTGGCATCCGATGTAGGAGTAAAAAATAAGCAGGCATTGAACATCAGATCGTTCCTAATGGTAATTTCATAGTATTTATTGTTAATGCATATAAAGCTAAGGCGCTCAATGAAATATGGGGTAGTTTTTCGCGTTCAAGATAGAGTATAGGTATTGATATACAAACGAATGGGCAGCTATTTTTTTAAAATTTGAAGTAAACTTGTACAACTCGTTTGAACCCCACTTGTTTTATTGGTAACACCCATTGTACCACAGGTGCCAGTTAGGCGATGCTGTTATAAAGGTAATGGAAACAATGCTTATAATTTAAAAACTTAGATTGAGTGTTAATTTTGAACTGTCATCACCTGATTCACTTTGACACAATTATCACTGCTATGTATTCATTTCCTTCGAATCCAACTTGGATGAATATAAATGTTGCAATTAAAATTTGTGAATGTTCGTATTTTCTTAGAAAACAGATGTCAAAATACGGTTTTCACTGATATTCTCACTTTTTCATCTCATTTGATAATCTCATATAATAATTATATCGTTCCATTTGAAATTTTCAAAAAACCTGCAAAGTTTATGTTAATGACACATCGCGCCCTCTACCACAGAGCAATATGTGCTGCATCAAAATGATGCAAAATTGTTACAAGATTGCTATGCATGTATTTTTTTTGTATGTTTGTTGGGTATATTTTAGAAAAAATGTCATTTTTCTACTTAACCATGAATCGTACGCCCTCTAGCGCCGAAGCTAGAAACTTGAAAATAATTTCCAGCGATTTTTCTTGGCCCCTTTTGTTAACAAAATTTTTTCCCGAAGCGGTGCAATTAACGGTTCCATAGAAATGGCCTGTGACCATTATTAATGGGACACCCTGTACATTAATCTATTGACTTAGTGTCAATTCTTATTATAATATGCAAACGGTGCGTTCATGCACTTAAATCGCACCGTATTGTTATTGTAAAATTGCAATAATTGTTATCCTAACTTATTAATTAATTAATCTGTTCAATCCAGATCTCAAGGCTTCGAATAAATGGATAGACGGAATTCGTGAACAAAATAAATTAAACAAATATAGCAAACGAGCTCCTGGGTATGGCTATAGCATGTGCAAAACCAAAGTTTAAACCTGATGTTAGTTTTGTTTTTATTTAAAGTGTATATGTATGAAATTTCATTTAATTGCTTCCATAAATAAGAAAGTTGGCACTGCACATCTTACACAAAACCAAATTTGGAAAATGACGCTACATTTGCTTTTATTCCAAGTGGCTATGTATCAAATTTCATTTGAATACCTTCATAAATAAGAAAGTTTGCAATTCGGTCTGTAAATGGTCGAGATGCGCAAAGGGCACTGTGAATGCTGATCGATTAGGCTCAACTTTTGGTATTGTGTTTTATATGGCTAAAGCTATGCGCATATTGAATTTCATGCAATTCGGTTCATAACTAACGGAGATGTCAAAAGGGCCTACTTTATTTTTTGGGTTACATTGCCAATTCACGAACTCCGATCTACAAATTTGATAGAGAATCCACCTGCAAAATTTCATCGTAATCAGTCCATTCGTTTATGAGTTACCATGCTAACGGACGGTCGGACGGACAGACACCGCACAATTATAAACTCGCAAGGAGCTCGTTAACTAGAAACGTAACGCTTTCGAATGCACAAAAAAGAAATAGTTGTCCTCCATTTTATTCCACACCAAAACCCCTGGCTGTAACTTTTGATCTAGTAGCCCAATCTTGGAACTGTTTGAAATTATGGAATCTACAGGCCTTATTCTATAAGAAAATGTTTTTTTCGGTCGATCTGAGACAATTTTTTTTGGGCCTCAAAAAAAGGCAGTGTATAACCTTCCTTTTTTTACCAAAAATCGACTACACCAAAATTTCTCGGGAAAACACTTTTTCTTATT
>NW_022170738.1:42437948-42476191 GCF_008802855.1 Photinus pyralis | reverse complement strand
TAATCAAATCGCTATAAAGTGTCACAGGAGATAGATAATATTCGGTACACAATGTCATTCGGCATGAAGCTTAAATGATAATTGATACATACATTTACTCGCACTGAAAAGGCATAGTTAATTGGGCAAGGTTTTTATATGAATACAGCGGAATATTGACTTTTTATTCCAGTGCATAACAAAACCTATTATTTTCGCGAATTTGAAGCTGGTACATTGGAGTTCGAAATACTTATAGACATATTTGCTTTACATTCACGGCCAAGTTAACGTTACGAGCGGTACGAAAAATCAACTGTAACTTTCATATTTCTAAAGAAATCGACCTATCCGAAATATTTACATGAACAAATTTGTGTTTCATTTATCGACCAATATTTTGTATTCAGAAAAATGAGTATAAAAAACAATTTATTACTGAGCTAGCCGTGGGAACCATAAAGATTAATTCATTGTTCATTTGTGATTTCAGCCAGTGCCGTAAAGATTCAATTTTATTTTATGCAAGTGGCGTCTTCAACGGAAATATTTTTTTAGTTGAGTGCACACACAATAGGTTCTGAGTCCTCCTTTCAGTATGGCAATATCAAATAAATGTATTTCCTTTGAGCTTTTTAAAACTATAAACGATCATTTATTTAGTCTTCATTTCGAAGTTAATGTTTTCTCCACACCACTTGTAATAAAAATGCAATCCTTTGAAAAAAGTACTTGCCGTTGGATGTTGTTCTTAGTGCTACATTAATGCTTCCAAAGAAGCACCATATTCGATTTGCGCACACCGGCCCTAAATCGACACATCAGAGTTACTATTCGTTGAAGTTAAGTCGTTAAGTAATATTACCTCACAAACCTTTACCTAAAAAACTGAATACCGCTTTTACCGAAACCTTTCAAGGCATTAAATTTTCAAAGAAGTTACGATTATAACTTTATACAACAACCAAAATTAGTACCCTAAGATTTCCGATTTTATATAAAAGAGCACTTATGTATTGATCTTAACCGTTAACTTCTATATTTTACGCTCCTAAAGTTAGGGGTAACGATTTATACAATATTTTATTGATTACACGAGCACATTTCTGATTTTTCATGCGGTTTACTGTTTTTATATATTGCTGAATTGTGTTCAAGTTTTCTTTCTGAATTAAACGTTCGCAAATGTTTGAAAGCTTTTTCTCCAGCTTTCTGGGCAACTAAATTCTTACAGTTTAGAGGGTCCACAGAAACTGCGCAAATATGAATTAAACTTGACATGTTCTGCTCAAACCTAACCTTCTTGTGGCTGACGGCTTCAGAAGAACTCGAGTTTTACGTTCGATCCAAAAATTCAAACAACAATATGCTTTATAATCACGATTTCAAACAAAATTTCATATGTACTCGTCAATATTGATGTGCTTAGGAGGATTACTTAAAAATTTCAGTGGTTTTTATGCTTTGAAGGAAATGTATTGAAGTATGATTGAAGCTGAAAAGTGAAAGGCAGGGTTAAGTTCATTTATGTTTGTTTGCTTTCCTTTGGGATTGTGTAAATAATTCATTTATTCACAATTGGTGAGTTCCAGCTTGCACTCAAGGTTGTGTGGGGTGTAGGGTGAGGTAATTATCAGGGCGCGTTATTAAAATTTGTTACTTGCGTTTTGATTCGAATCATATGTTTTGTGTAATCTTATTCTGATCACTCGACAAAAGAACATAAATGTCCCTTTGTCACAGGTTAATTGCAACAAGGATATTTCAAAAGAGGTGCATGTGCCCTATGTTAACTAACTATTTCTGCTTGAGGTTAAATCTACGACTATAGGCTACAATCAATACCCTTGCATTACATCCTACCCTCAAAAAGATTGCAATTACACCCTGGGGAAATATGCATGGTATAAACGTAAGGATGGTCCCGAAAATTGAGATTCCGCTATGAGAGAAAGGATTGAATAGACTGCTGCTTCATCTCTTGACACGGTTTAAAAAGGACTGATCATGAAAGATTTTTATCTTTATTAACTTTTTCATGCGTAAATAGCTGTGAGCCAATCGTCCCTCAAAGTTGCACTGGTTACAAGATAAACTAAATATGCCATATTCTTTGAATCTATCTTTAACACGATGAGTAGATCGGGAGATGTGTTATTGAATTTGCTGCACAATAAAGCAAAAGCAAAAAAGTCGCTACGCAAGGTTTACGTGACGCAACCGTATACGTTAGTAACATCTAAATATACCGCCGTAGTGAAATAGTAACAAAGTAAAATAATTGTTTATGTTTCCTTGTAATATAAATTACCTTCTTATGTATGTAAATGTAATTGCGACATTGCGATTTATGGAAACCGAAAAAGATTGGCCGTAAATAATATCTGATATAAATATAATCGAATCATTTGCCAACCTTCGAAAATCCAATTGTGGTTTCTTTGGTAACTACTGGTTTAAATTAAATTCCCTTTTCAATGCGTCAGCCATAGCCCAGTAGGTAAGGTAAATGCATCGGTTGCATTGCTTGATTATTTGTCAAGAAAGCTGTTTAGTCAGTCAAATCTCTACCACAACACTGCTGCAACAGTTTCTCTTTCATCTTTCATCAAACGCTCCTAAAGAAATTTTTTAGCTTTAACATCGTTAAAAGTTTCTTATCGCATTATTCGCACGTACCATGCCCAAAGCATTTTTATTGACCTCGACCCTACTTTGTCGCGACTTTGATCCACTTTTCTATTTTTATGAATCCCGAATTTTTACGCTACGTTGAGTTTAAGTTGATGGAAGTAAACGGCGGCGAACACACACGAAATCTTTAGCGTTCAAATGCCTGTTTTTCCTAACGACCCAAAAAAAAATCGTCCTATATGCAACGGAACGGAACTGAACACCTGGTGTACTGATTCAGTATTCCCATAAAAACAAAGGGACTGGAAATAATACCTTTCGTCGTAAATAACGTTCGCATAAGCGATGCGCTCGTTTTCCTGAAAGGGAAACAATAGCGGCCTTATATTAGCCGTTTAATGATTTAATTAACCGGTGTGTCAGATTTATCACTATCAATCGAGGAAATTTCATAGGCGAATGCCTTTTCCCCCTCACAAAAATTCAACACGTCATTGTAACGAGATTTGTTTAATCGAATGTTACAGGGACTGATACGGGCCAAATAAGTCACTGTAAAAATATGCTGTGCTTTTAGAATATCTAAGCGTGATTACGTATCACTAGAACTCGGCTTGTGTGTAAATACGCGTAATTTTGTACAAGAAACTGTTTACGGTTGGTGAATATGTACGCATTGTTGGATGTGAGGTTAATTTGCATAGTAGTACGTACATACGCGTTCATTTAACCAAAGCGTGTACCTATCGACATTATCCTCGTTAAATTGATTTTAAAGTGGAACTTCTATGCTACATTATTGAGTAATTGAAGTACAGTTATTAGGTTTCATCAAACTTTGTAAGTTGCTCGCCCCAGTTCAGTTCCACAAGTTGGAGTTTACAATTGGGTTTGTATGAAAAATGGATTAATGCGCTTATGCTCAAAGTCACTCTGTATTGAAGATTTGAAGAAAAACTTCTGATTGGATCATGCAAGACATTTCACATTACCCTTTAAAAACCTTATGCATGGATCGTAAAATCTTGGGAAAGCTTACGACATTTACTGTTGTGTAAACTGCGTTATTTGGTTTCAGAGCCTACCGTAATGTTACCCTGTATGTTTAATTTCCATTATTTTTAAAGCGGAAATTTGGTCGTTAATTTTTAGATTAAACGCAACACTCCATCATATTAGTTGAATTCGAGATCAATTTTTTTTATCGGAATTATTTAATCTTGTCGATTTTGTTTAAATAATCGCGTTGTTTATTTGTTTTATTCTGGAATTATTTGTGCAGTTTTGTTAAAGTTATCTCCATTCAATCCGGATCGTTGCGATAAGAAATTCCGTTATCGCTAAATAGTTTCAATATAAGGACGTGTTGTCGTCTAAGTTTAACAAAGGTGCAGATTATTCTAATAGGATACATAGGAAGAAATAAATGGAAAGGGAAAGAAGATTTTAAATAAGGGAACCGGACGTTAATCGAATCTTTTTTGGTGGTGGAATTTGAAACGTGAGCGTTTGTTTTAGTGTTTGGCGTACTGCCGAGTCATGCAGAATTAAGCGGAAGCGTGTTTTCCCGTTTACGAAAAAGTTTAATAGGAGTGCTGTGGATATCCAGCGTTTGTCGCTTAAGAGGAGCCTTCTTTTAAGGATGATATGGATTATCAACTTAAGGTCTTCACTCGATGTGTGAAAGTCGAGCGTTTAATTTAGCGATATAGATTCGTTATGTTGTAAAATTATGAAAACAATACTACGGTATTAATGAATACACATACTAAATTAAAGGCAGAACTGAGTTTCACCATAATTTGGAAACTTTCCATTCACTATTGCTCGCTTCAGAAATTACAGCGTATTATTAAAAGTACAGCTCACTGTTTCCCCTGCTGTTTCCTTTTTGATTGCGGTTTGGCCTAGGAGAAAAATCAAAGCTTTTGAAGAGTTGAGCAGTTCGACATCGAACCAAGAACCAAGTTTGCCAGGCGTTGGAAACTGTCAGCTGCATTACAAATCGATTCCGCCTGGGTGGGTGTTAAACGACGATAAGGTACTGCTTTATATTTTTAATTAAGACCGTATTGTGGCAGGTATCGCTGAAAGAGACTCATTTCTAATCTAAATATTCTGATGATAAGTTGGAATGACAATTTTTCCAAATTTGTATTATGAATTTAATCATTAGTGAGATTGTCAGAGAATTATAAATATATGGAAGTGTTTCCTGTTCTTAACCCCTTTTTATGTGAACTAACCTGGGAAGTAACGTGCGGAAGGATTACAAACAAAGGGAGAAAAAAATAAAGTTTGCAAGAATTTTATACATCAAACACGCACCTGAGGAATGAAAAGGACCATTATCTATTATCTTCGTTGATCTGCAACACGTTGCTCAGTTACATAAGTGCACTAAATGTGGGTAATGTGTACTGAAATCGTGGTGTAATTTGCCTCTGTACATGGTCGTAACCGTTTCTATATAATAAAGCGTTCATCTCTTCATTTCATACGCCTTTTCTAGGTTTTTTATGCGTTGCTTTCATCCATACGTAGTTGAGAAGCAGATACAGAGGTCTTCGTCTTCGTGGTTGTGTTTATTATTTTTCTTGAGACGCCATTACTGTTACTTGATTTATGTCTACCTGAAAAGGGCTCTTGGTGTAGGATATCTTATATTTCTTTTTAGTCTTTCTCTTTATTTTTGATGTGTGTGTTAGTTTAGGACTTGATCCTCTCAGTGTTCTCTCATTTCGCTTTCATAATTCTCTCATAGTTTCTTCTAAGTTTTCATCGTTTTCTCCTCGGGATTACTCTTCGGTTATTATTTTCTTACGTATTTCGACTTACATAGAGGCAGTACCTGGATGCCACCGCATTTTTACATGAACTCGCCACGCCATCTTAGTGAGATTGATACTGGCAACGTCACGTGACACATTACTACATATTTACCTACTTCGAAAAATTTGTTGTAACACTGTGTAACTGCAGGCCCTAACGAAACTCTTTAAAGATTATTGCTTCAATATTTCTGATTTTACTTACCCTACTTGTGCCGTTACATCTTTGGCACTCCAATTTTGTCTCATCTCGAAGGTCCATTTGTCCTGGTTTAACTACGTTTTATATCTTCAAGAATTTGTTCATACAACCTTATTTACATTTTGAATCAATTAAATTTCATTTGATGTATACAAATTTAGTTATTTGTGCATCGTAGAATAGTTTTTTTTAAGTTAACGCCAGGTTTATGCTTTTATTTTCGCGATTTGTACGGACGATTCGTTGTCGAGCAAAGTTTTGCTTTTGGTCAGTTAACGTAAATTAAATTATTGATTCTTATTGAGTATTAATTGTGGTTTTCGTATACGATTTACCCTGTCATACGTTAGCCATTGCATTGCACTATTTATGTGCCTCGCTATTCATTATCCCTCTTGTTTATTTGTTTGTGTTGTTACAGATCTGTAATAGATAAGGCAGAAAAGCGACCTTCTGAGCTCAAAAAGCCGTTACAACAAAAATAGCTCAGTTGTTTTTTGTGGAAGCCTGTTTTGATTTGAATAATTTTTCAGACTACTAGTTGATCCCTTTTTGCTCAAAATTTAGTTAAATTTACACATTGACCTTTCAGATAGCTTCCTATGTGTAATATTTTGAGATCATTTATTCAATCACAACAATTCTTGTTTATGTCCTACCCTGTCAATAATTTTATTTCTTTAGCTTATCAAGACCAGAACAGGGATCACTTAGTCTTTCTTTGTTTTTTACAGTTTTGAATCGTGGCGTTGGTAGTTGCTTTTCTAATTCGAACCATTCCGATGGACGTGAAAACGTAACGGTGTATAAAGTTAACAATGATTTCCTACCTTTAAATATATTATAATTTTATGTTGTAGGCTTCAAGTATTAAATGTGTTCTGCTTGATACTTATTCCATACGGAATGAAACACAACGTAACGAAACGTGTTAAATTTTACAAGCCGGAATTATATACTTAAATGACATTAAGTATTGCCAAATATTCGGGGACCAACTTTCTGACAATTAATTTACATAGTCACATAGGGTGTTACCTATACCACAAGTTTAACTGAAACATGAAGGATCGGCCCTAATGATATTACTTAGTCAGTCCTCTCTACATGAGTATTATGTATTTTGGGAGCTCCCGACAGTTTCATCTACGTAAATCCATGAATTGGAGAACATAATATTATATATTAAAAAATTGAAATACGAAATATTACTCTGATAAAAAAATACGTTCGTCCGAAATTAAATTATCTCATCTCTGAATTCGTAATGACGCGAATCGCAGAAATATTCTGCGGCACTTTCAAACAGTTGCCCAAGAACGGCTTCATTAATATTCCTTCTAAATATAGACCACGATTTGTTCTATCATTACGCTTACTTCATTTTTAATTAGTTCGTTTTCGAATAGGAATTAGGCTTACATGCGATGGCATTAGACAGTAACCGAACACTCAATTGCTTATGTAATTATGAATTAGTCTCCGAGCTTGTATGGTATCTTGAATAGTAATTATCATCGTGCCGTCTCTTTTAAAAATAGGCATAGGGCGAGGAACGCTTTCACTCAATCATTTTGAAGCCCTATAAACGGAAACAATGTAAAATAAATCTAGTTGGTCCGGTTATTGCGCAAACGGCCGTATGGATTAGTAAAGTCTAAATATACAGCCGTATCCGAATCTACACCAATCGAAATGAAGTAATTGTTATTATTGTTTTATTGTAATTTTTGAGCCTACACATATAAATTACCTATTTAGGTATGAAAATGTAATCTAAACTTAGAGGATTTATGGAAACATAAAAAGCTTCGCCGTAAACAATTTCTGATATAAAATGTAATCGAATCCTTTGGCAACCTTCGAAAATCTAATTACGTTCGGATTTGTATTCTGATATACAACAAACACGAACAGAAGTCCGCGTAAAATTCGTCTAATGAAATTGGAAAAAAAAGGTAGCCATTCGACTGCAATGAATTTTTTTTCGCATACTACGCAAGTTGCATCATCCAAAGCGAAAACTCTACAACCTCCCACCCCCTAACAGATTGCTCCGGCAACATGAATAAGTATCCATATCATTTTTCCATCAAAGTTCGTGCGGTAGGATCTAATGGATTTTATAAAAATATATAGCTCTAGAAATGTGTACCCACTAGAACTTTAAGAACAAAAACGCTTCAGGGAACATAATTGACCTTGTCCAGGCTGTCCTTTGTATACTTACATGTACTATTATGTACATTGTAGGTTGTATCGATTCTGACCTCATTTTCATTTTATTAATACCTCAATTTATTGACTAGAAATTTATAAAAATGTAATATTAGATTTTACCCGCATATAAGTATTCAACATCGCAACGTATCATTACACATATTATATCATCGAAATTTACGTATAGCGTGCCGCCACGCGATTGAATAATTATCTGCTTGAATTTCCAATATTTATGGATTTAGCAAAATTTTATTCGTCAATAATAAAGGCCATAATTTTTATCATAATTAACAAAGAAGGAAGCTCCGCATACCACTAACGCATGCATTGTCCCCGATCTCCCAGGAACATGACAATACCTATGTTATTTTATTAGACGCAGATCAAAGAGGATTTATACGGAAATTGCGGGTCTCATCTTATGCATATATTCCGTTGAAAATACCTACGCATATCTCTCGTGTAAAATAAAAAGTAAAGTTTTGATTCGAAAGCATAATTTTATTCATGTGATATTTCGGCCTATAAATCAATTCTTTACGTTTAGAATGCGTGCGTTCCCAACCGTGGCGTTGTTCAAACGATGAGTGCAATTATATGCCAGAAAAGCGCTTATTACTGTCGAATGTTTCAGAAGCCTGTTGTTAAAGGTAATAAATCATAGGATAAGGTGCTGTATAATGACATAGAAATTGCGACATCAATACGAACGGTTTTGTATGGAACCTGGCGTTCTAATCCTTCGCTGGGGCAAGGCTGACTACAATTTAATCAATGCTTTAGTAGGAATTGTTGCATTTTATCCGAAGTCCCATTTCAATTGAATTGTGCGGAACATGGCTGTTTTACTTTTGGTCTTTCTGTCAAAACAGAAATCTCTGCCTCATTATCTATATGTAAGGGAAAGTTCATTTCACAATGTTCCTTACTGAATCACTTGAAAAAAGCACGAGAAACGTTAATCCGTCTACTTATTACACTAAAAATTAATATCATATTTACGTTTAAAGTGCGTGTCCTTAATTGGAAGAAAACGGAATACGTGCTTATTCGCTTTTAATGAGGGAATCGAGCACTATGGATAATCATCAATTAGGAAGTTTAGATAGAATAAACCCGTAAAGTAGATCTAAAAAAGCGGCAAAGAACCTCGGTGTGACACTACGGGGTCATTGGATTTGACCCATTTTCAATAGCCTTATTACATGTGGTGTATATGTCAATTATACAATGTATGAATCGAACGGTCAAAGCGTTTGACAGTTATCGTGTCCACGGACGAACAGACGGGCACCATCGATTCCCATATAAAACTTGCATCGCTTTGCTCTGCCGCTTAATAACTTTGTAAAAATCCCACAGAATATCGATTGCAGCAGGCTGCGTATCCCGTACCGTTCATCGGCTCAATTTCTGATTGACGTCATGATATTTGCAACTCGATAATGCAGATCTCTTATCAAACTCACCAATAAAAAATTGGGGGTCCAACAAAGTGGTTTAAAAAAGGTCTGTTATGTGTGTATGTGCGTGCGGCATGATTCTTGTAAACAAGGTTCAGCCGAAACTACAACACCTATTTGGTTAAAATTTAAAACAAATGTTCCCTTCAATGCTCTTGAAAGCTGAACAGCTTTTGGAAGAGATTCCACAATGGCAAATGCCATTTTGGCAGCAAAATCGATACGCAAACGTGCCTGCTTTCGCTGTTGTTCCTGGAGTGATTGATTCCAAGGTAGAGTGGTCCTTTCCGGTCATTTCTGGCTGGAACAACTGTCCTTCAAGTGGAAGTATTGCCTTCTGCGCAGAATCTGGATGGCAAATAGGTTCCTTCTAGCGCGGGAAGCGTCGTTCCTATAAGGTAGCTACCTGGGCATTGGATGCTAGACACCTTGGCTTTTTTCGATATCAGCTCTTTGTCTCTTCTACATTTCCCATCTCCCAATCGTCTCCAAAATCTTCTCTTAAAGGAACATCTTTTTCAAATTTCAATCAAATCGTTCGGGTATAATGACCTGTTACTACTCACAGTAATTGTCAAAATCTTTAAACTTCAAAAGTGTTAATGGAAAGTCAATTTAACAGGTACCTATAGGTAAATTAAGAGACCCAACACATAATGACAGATAAGATTTATAGGTGTTAGAGAAGAAAGGAAACTTAAACGAAATAGTTCTATGAGGAAATTTAAAAATATCGGTGTACCCATATCACTGATATACGTAAAGTTTTCTATATAGAAACTATTTGAAAAAAGGTTAAACTTCCGGAACAGTTGTACGTAAGTTGTTCCGTAAGTGTTCATTTTTCTCTGACAGACGATTCATATCGATATGTTATAAACGAGAACGGACGTTCAAGCTCGATATTTCAGAATTGTGACTCATATAGATGTTCAATACGGAAAACTCATTTATTATTTCGATATTCACATTTTGTATATCCAACTGTACGATCTTTATGCTAAAATGTCTGACGTAGGTAGGTATTTGAAGTTAACATGCTTTCAGCAACTAACAAGTGTAAATAAACGTTGACGGATAAGAAGTATTCAGCACTACTCTGTACATAAACGTTTAAGTGAAGTTTTCTATTCGCTGTTATGGATTCCGGAACACATCCTCAGAGAGCTCTAAGGCTGTAACTGGAGTATAAAATTCGCAATAAAGGCGCAAACCGAAACCTACGAGGTTCTTTATTTCGCTTACATTGTGCACAATTTAGTGATTTGAAATCTCCAACGGTTACTTTCGATAGCAATAGCGAGAAAATCGAGATTTTTTTGGTGCCGTAGAACTGCGACCGCGAATTTCGAATGCAAATGTCCGCATTGTTCATTCGTACATTAAGTTGCTTTTTGAAAAATTCAATTGTAGGAAACGGCATCAAAATAAATTGGAAACGAAAACTCAGTTTCGTAGTAATTTAAGTTGGATTGTTGTTGGTATTGAAAAATGCTATTAAATGTAATTTTCGTCCGTACAACTGAACTTTCCAACATTTTTGCTTTCAAAATTGCGTGTAAAGCATATCCGGTGTGTTCATTTAGTTGATGTGTCAACAATAAATGAAATTCTGTTACTACTCGTATTTCCATTGACTGTGCTTTACGTTGTACCATTTGTACATTTATATAGGAACGATCTTTGTAAAAGTCTACAAAGATCCAAGAAGATTGAGAACCGTTACCAATAAACGTAATTTTACTATCAATTTTTTGTTTCTTCTTTTAAAGGATGATGTGTTGGTTTTTTTAAAATAAAATGAACGTGTGGCAATTAAGTATGTCAAAAAATGACTTCAATTTGGGGAATATATTCGCACTTAATTTCTAAATTATAGTGCTATATGCCCCACGTTGGGCGTCAAATCAAGATACGTGCAATGCCTTAATTAAGTACAGGTACTAACAAAACCTTTAAAAGAAGTAATTATAATTATTGTTCTTAGGTACAAGCACAAAGCCCTAGGTGATTTGCTTCGAAACTTCCTTTTTATCTACGGCCCGAGAAAAACATGAGATAAACTTTAACAAATGCCACCCAATTAATTAATTAATTCCTAACTGAATTAGCTTTTTAACAGGAAATTTAAATTTACAATTTGCAAAACAAAATATACAAAACAATGACCTTGAATTCCACCAATATGATTGAGTAATGTGTTCAACCTCAAATTAAACCAGCATTTAACGTCCAAAATGATCAAAATTCACACACAGGGTGTCCTATCGTATGTGCCGAAAACAAACAAAACGCCCGCTTTGCGTATTGCACACAACAATACTTAATCAAGTATCGGGAGCCCATTTTTTATTCTTTTACTTTAAATTCTCTTCCTTATTATTGTCGATTTTGGCTTCTATTGGGTTGGTCGTAAGTTGTTCAAACTTTCCAGGAAATTATAATGTGTAAATCGTTGCCCGCAAAATACATTTATTCTCATGGAAACGACGGTATAATCGAGAAAACGACATGGGAACTGTACAATCGAAGAGATTTTTGTTCTTTTTGGATATCTTTAATTTAAAAAAATTAGACGCAATTGAACGTTTTCGAATATCATCATCACAACTGAATTACGAATTTTTTTTATATAGGTAAACAATACTTATTTTTCAAATGTGGAGTAATGTAATAAATAATAAAAAGGAACGATATTTCAAGAGCTATTCCCGTGCAATGGAGGTAAATGGAATTGAGAAATATCCCCGTATTTTGGGTATTTCGAAGAGCACTTCAAACAACTTTTAATATTTCAGGGTATCTTGTGAATTCCAACAATTTTTTGTTGCGTACATTCTTTGGTTCCTATTTAGGACAGTTTGTCATATATTTTCCGTAACAAACCGACATCATCTCTCAGAATGAGATGGACTCTTTTTTCCCTAGGGATTTGTCATGTTCGTTGCAACCCAGTTATACCCCTACTAAATAGCGTCACATTGCAGTTGAGAAGCCCATCAAAAAGTTAATTTTCGTAGTGCTAATCTTTTCTGTTCTGTTAATAACTGCATAGTATTAGTTCACTAAATTAAAAATAAAAAGATAAATATTACACGAACTGAAGCATTTCATTGCTGTAGTGCTTCCATTCCTTTATATACACCTACCGGCATATGAATTTAAAATTTAATCAAGTAACGGTAACGTAAAAAAATATTGAGCACTTGTAGGAGTTTTATGAGGATTACTTCGGGAAAATAACCTACTTTGAAATGCACAGAAACTACGACGTTTCCAACTCGTAGCCGCCCTTTTTAGGACAGGTATCAGCTTCAAAGGCGAAATATAGTTATTTATTTATATTTGCGCATATCTAACGTATTATTTCAGCGTATAAATCCCAATACTAAAAATTTGTAGTTGACTTTTGCGATTTCAGTCTATCGTATATGGCTTTAAAATTCAACTTCTGATTATAAATAAAACCGCTTTTGAATATGAATTGAGAAAAGCACTTTATATCGCCGCTTTTATTCATAGTTTCCCATATAAAATTAGCTGTGATGACTCAGAAAATTGTGGATACATTTTATCTTAGTTGAAAGAAATTTTATGCTACAAACACCTTATGGACGAGAGTCTCGTTTGGGATTCGAATCCCTGTTGAATAGAGAACTTTTGACACCAGAACGTGTAGGTGAGAACCCCAGAGAAAAATGATGTTCCAAAAGGTCTCAACTTCTTGCAAGAAGGTTAAAATGGGTAGAGACTTTCTTTGTATAGTAATCTGGTTCGTATATGAACCGTACAAAAATCATAGGTAAATTAAAATAACACAGAACATGACATTCCCTATAAAAATATATCCATTTCGTAGGCACTAGCTGACGACCAACGAAATGACAAAAAAGGGCGAGGGCAGGGGCTTTGAGTCTTTTTATCACACACACCAAATATGATATTCAAAGCGTAAATGCAACCACAGAACAGAAGGTACATGGATCACGTCCTGGGCCTCGACCAAATGGTTAGTTCTTTTTCTAACGTTACAAATTTGATTGTTTTCCCAAACTAGAATTATTATCCTTTAGTTATTCCTTTGAAAGTTCCTTCAAAGAAATTATCCTAGCATACCCTGTTTATAACTATTTCGCCTGTCCCTGTATACATTCCCACTTCTTATGTGCGGCGCATGAGTCGACAAAGTTAGAATTAGCCTGCACTGAATATGCGCATTCGTCGAATAACAATCGAACAAGACAAAATGTCGCCGAACAACCATCAATAATAATGAGCGTGTTTGTTAAGAAGCAGCACCCCATTTTTCGTCGAATTTATTTGTACCACACCGTGAAGGCTTCGTCGATGCGTTGTTTAACCAGCCCCTATCTACGATGTTGCTACCAAAAAAAAAGCAAACAACGCCCACCGTTCAAAGGCCCCTTCTTTTTCCCGCAGTGCATTATAGGAAAAAATGCGAGCGCTGTAACGAGATTTCCCTGTACAAGACTTTTTAAATAGGTAGGAATGCGTAAGCTATATTTAAGTATGAATGAAATCGAGAGCGTAAGCGAATATACAGTGAGCGGCTAAAATATGGAACAAGTTCATTTAAAAATGCATCATAATTTTACCATTGGAAATGCCTATGGTTTTTGTATAGGTATGAAGTTACCAGTTTCGTCAAGCAGAAAAGAAGACAGTGGTGTGGTGTCAAGTATTACTTAATAGGGCGCAATTGTTTTATTAATTCCAATCTAAAATTCTCGCACATAACCTTTAATAGGATTACGAACATGTTATGATGAGGATTATTATTCAGAAAGTGTGCAGAAAGTGATCCCGGATGAATAAGGTTTATTTGTGTTTTACATTGGCGTTATACGGTTATCATTTACAATGTTTCTGATGGTTGCATGGATTGCGAAATCTGTAAACTTTCTTCTTGTGCATTTGTTGCACTAAAGAGAAAACATACAGGGTTCGTCAAAGAGTAGATTTTGATACCAAAGTTGATTTTTCTAAATGGAACAATATTTTTTTAATACATTTTTGAACTATTTCATTATGGGTAGAATTTGACACAGAATTCGAAAATGTATTTTAAAAAATACTGTTCCATTAAAAAAAAACAACATTCTTATCAAAATCTACTTTTTGACGCGCCCTGTACATCTTAAGGCAAAAAATGCGCATGGAAAAATTATGATAGACGTGTGCGAGCATTTTTTAAACCCAACACCTGTTTTTTAAATGAATGCCTTCCATATTCTGGTCGCTCACTGTATGTTTTTGCATTGCAAGGAAATATAATATGTATCAATTATAACTCCCCACTTGGTATATTATTTAACAGTGAGGACGCGAAAATGGAATTAGCAATATAAAGTAATAATCGCGATTAGAAATGCAATTTCATTTCACATGTAAATAAATAAGAACATAAATACAGCTTTACGTACGTACATTCGGAATGAAATAATTGAAATGTGAGTCATTGTCACTAAATAACGCAAGGAGAGTTCGTTTAAATACGTCTATTCAGTACCAAAGTCGTATTGACAAAAGGTAAACGAGGTGCGCAGACCTCATAAACGTTTCGTTATAGTGAGATAAGCGAAACTTTATTACAGTAGATACTAACAGAAGGGATATAAATATAAGTGAATTCGGGTGAGAAACTAAGTGATTCCACGGGCAGCTTCAGACACCGAATGTGCGCCAGTTGTTTACTGGTTCGCGGCGATAACAGCACCCGGACGAAAATTCCAGCATCATTTTTGGAAACGAGATACTTAAGAATTTCCTCATCAGAAAACCGCCCGTCTATTCTGTGACCGGTCTGTGCAAAGCCCACTTGGGGAGCCAATTTCATTCCGACATCGAAACAACGAGAAGCCAGTTTTCGACTCATGTCTGAACATTCTTAACCTTTAACGCAGAGCTCTCCTTCAGCTCGCGCGGCATTACTCGATGCGTGGCGCGTGACACGGGAGGAATGAGATGATTTTACACCCATGCAAAACATACAGTGCATACCGACTGATAAGAAGTAGCCACTTGCACATAATACCGTATCTAAATAAACAAGAGAAACAAAAACAAAATTTTAGAGAATTCTTAATGGGCGTTTCCCAACGAAACATTCGCTATCCTCAGTTTGTTGAAAGAACTATTTGTTTTGCTCCCATTCGTCGCTCTAGTTTTGTTGGTCACATTTTAAATATAAAACCCTGTATGCGTTTCTAAATTATCGTGATATCAAACCTTCAGTTTTTCTTTGATTAAACGAACGTAGGCACTAGGCAATTGTTTCGAGTGTTCTTACAGTCTGGGTGCCTTACACTAATAGCACAACCTCTTCATCTATCCGTAAGCGCTGACCATCGGTAATGACATCACCGACCTCCACCTTTTGGATCCGGTAAGTGTGGAGTCGGATGTGGTCCGATATACCCACTTTTTTTTCGTCGACTGAGACATTAACTTTTGGTCTACTACGCGCGCACGGAAACGTGGGTTGAAATGGTTTTGGTCTCACTGAAAGCTGCAGTAAAAGTGGTATGTGGTTTACAGTAGTAAAATTTAACGCTAAACTCTGATCGTACTACCAAAGACTCGCACAAGCTGCTCGTATATTTGGGCAGACTTAATTACAGTTACAAATAAATAATTAATATTAGCCAGTCGCATAATTGAGAGATGCGTTTATTTCAAGTTTCAGGACTACATGCAAATTTTGTGAAATACAAAATCTATATGCAATAATAATTACGTATTCAATATTCAATTATTGAGTACTAAATCAAAATAAATTACGGTGAAGTGCTCCTACGATAAATTTGCACTTAATAAGATCTTAGTGTATTTCAATCTTGCCTAGAGTTTCCTTCCAATTCCCTGCAACTTCATCTTAGATTTTTAAGTTCTCATGAAATTTCCTAAAACTAATTGTACCCTCTAAACGTTTCTGAAGCTCTCCTCAAATTTCACAATCCCACTAAGGTGCAACTGACAAATGACACTAACCTATACTTTCTGATACACATTTGACATTTATATTTATTATAATTTATTGTAATCAAAGCTTTCTCAACGATAGAGATAGAGATAGAGAATATATTATCAGTTGAACAGGGGTAGGTACCTTCCGCCATCTTGAACTTTGGGCCAAGGTCGTCGTCTTGGTTTGGGTAAAACTGTCGATTAATGTACCACGCCCACATTTCTCTGGTCCATCACCACTGCTTTTTATCTGATCACACCAGATTTTCGTCGTCTATAGCAGATGAAAAATTCACGGCACCACTAATCCGTCACAGCGTGGAATAGCGCTTTGCAGATTGAATTGAGCGAAATAAATACTCTAATAAATAATAAATAAAATACTCGTAATAAAACAAAATTGTATGTTAATGGGGGTTTACAGTATAGTTGAATTCCGCAGTTCTAATTTAATAAGCGTGTACCTGAAACCATAAAACATTTTTTTGGACAGTAAAAGTTTATTTAAAAATAGAGGCTGATTAGCAAAAAAATAATGAACATGTGCGGTTTTAAAGGTTTATTCAAAACGATATGATTGTGGCGGGTCTGTGACGTAATAAGCCCGACCAATCAGCTCCTAGAACCATTCAGATGACATAACGACTTGGCAATATTGCAGGAGAATGGCATTTATAACTTGCGTCATCTGTCACAGGCACTTGTCACTTTCGTGCTAGATCACAGCCGTCTATAATTACAAGCCGTGCTGAGAATTATGGCAACACTGCATGGTAGGCCGATTTCCTAATTCAAATTGACAGATTTCAGGTGTATTTTATGTGTGTTTTGGGTGTAATATTCCTTTTTACCTGTTTTAACAGAGCCAGATTGCGACAATTTGTGTTACTCCGTACGGAATGAACAGAAATTATTATTCAGGTAAGTTGCTAAACGAAATATATCGATTTCTTGTCATAACCTCTAAAGCAGACTACTCCTTAGTGGACGCTTTTCAAGCACTTGTATTTGTTCAAAGTACCTGTACAAGCTCAAATATGACCTACACACTACGTGGTACGTAAGTACGGTAAGTGTTTATCGTGAAAGAATACAATAATTATTTTATTAGTTGGTATTTCAGATATTCTAGCACGGACATGTCAAGTCGATTTTCTGAAGAAACCTTCCGACTTATTCCCAGGACTACACGGTACGGGAATTTGAAGTCTACGGGGCTCCCTTCTTTAAAAGCTTTGTACCTAGACCCACTGGAGTAGCGATTGGCTTAAAATCTGCCATTCCGAATCACACCTGGTCGTTGATAAAACCTCGCTGATGCACAGCGATTTACTGTCCTTTTGCCGAAATTAAGTGCCCAAGCGTGTGCTTCACCTCGACCTCTTTCGACAGAAGTTCACCAATTTCGGAGATCTCGATGGAAAACACATTATGATGCAGTTACCAATTTACAGCGTTCCGAATTTTAACGTCAAATAAAAATGTTATTATCCACTTTTGTAATTAAATAAAATATATGTACAATTGTAAGCTGCTTAAGTATCTTTCTTCTGTATTAAGAACATGTCATTGCGGTTTTTTTCGACCTCCAAAAAGCGTTCGACACCACTCGGAAAAGAAACATACTAAAATACTTCCACAATAACGATATTAAAGGAAACTTACCAACTTTCATAAAAAACTATTTATCAAACAGGAAAATGATGGTTAGAATAGGAACAAAACTCTCCGATGAACACCAGTTAGAAGATGGAATTCCCCAAGGTTCTACTCTAAGTGCAACTTTATTTTCAATGGCTATAAACGGAATTTCAAACTCAATTAAACCCCCAATACAGACTTCTCTCTATGTGGACGACTTGGCTATTTTCGTAAGAACTCACAACACAATATTAGCTGAACGAGACCTCCAAGCATGCGTTGATGGCATCCATAAATGGGTAACTGAAAATGGATTTACTCTATCACCAAAGAAAACAATATGCGTAGATTTTCACAAACGAAGAAACCCACAATATACTCCAAAACTCCATATTAACAACGTTCAATTAAAATTCGAAACATCGGTTAACTTTCTTGGGATAACCTTTGATCAGAAGCTAAATTGGGTTCCACATATCAACAAAATAAAAAACAAATGCAACAACTCTATAAATCTAATTAAAACAGTTGCAAACAAAAATTGGGGATCAGACAGAGCTACACTTTTGAATTTATATAGAACTCTAGTACGATCAAAGCTGGATTATGGCTCTATTTTGTATCCAGCGAAAAAAAATGTGCACTTAAAAAAACTTGATGTAATACACAACACATGTTTACGCATTGCCATCGGAGCTTTTAGAACTAGCCCTATCATAAGTATTTACATCGATTCAGGGGAGCCACCTTTATCAGTAAGAAGAAAAATACTCCTTACTAACTATATAAGTAAAATAGCTGCAAATCCCTCAAACCCTACAAATTCTATCATAAACGATGCCTTAATGTATTCCTCAAACATCAATATCAAAACAATAACATCGGTTTCCACCCGCTTATCCCAGATTATGAGAACCTGCCAAATCCCCACTACACTCATTAGATCATTACCTCATACACCTATAAACATACCCCCATGGCTCATATCAAAACCAGTAATTGACTTCAGCCTTTCAAAATCAGCCAAGGCAGAGACAACCACAACTGAACACAAACAAAACTTCAAAGAAAAAATAAACAAAGATTACCGCAACTTTATTAAATGCTACACAGATGGATCTAAAACAGCCGGAAAAACAAGTTGTGCTCATGTAATTGATAATCAAACGACAACCTACCTGCTAAGTAATAAGTCAAGTATAATGAACGCTGAACTAATGGCTATCGATCAATGCCTAAAATCTCTAATACACTATCCTGGAAACCATTACCTTATCTCCACGGATTCTAAAAGCTCTCTACAAAGCATTCAAAATAGATATTCATACCACCCGATAACACAAGCAATACTATCAAGCCTACAAGAACTAATAGCCCAAAAAAAGACTGTTGTCTTCTTGTGGATACCGGCACACGTTGGAATTGAAGGCAATGAAATCGCGGACAGTGCAGCGAAAAGCGCTACAGGAACATCCACAACCCTAAATAGAATAACATCAGAAGATGTAGCCAACAACTTTAAAAAGGAAATATTGGAAACTTGGAACACTGAATGGAGCAGTATAACAAACAACAAATTAAGATGTATAAAACCTTCAACAAAACACTGGAAATCATCATCTAGAGCGAACAGACAGGAAGAAATCGTAATTACAAGACTACGAATAGGCCATACTAAAATAACTCATGATTACCTACTGAACAAAACGAATCAACCCATTTGTGAATTTTGTAATGTTCCAAAGACTGTTAATCACATTGTGATAGAGTGCCGAGAATACGAACAAGTTAGAAATAATCTAAGAATCCCGGAAAGAATAGAGTTAGCGCTGGGCGATAGTGAAAGTGAAGTTGACAAAATATTAGATTTTATAAAACAGACAATTACTTTTAAATGTATTTAATTTTCACATTCAGTACTTAATGTTTTTGCATTGCATATATGACCTCGTTGTTAAAAATGCGTGTACTTTTGTGCATATCTAATAAAAAAAAAAAAAAAAAAAAAAAAACCAGCAAGGCGAAACACAGGAGAGAAGAAAAATGCAATTTTTCAAGAGCAACAAGACGCCATTAAAATTATATCGGCCCACCGATTGACTTTTCGGACAACGTTGCCAAACTTCTCAGCATGGCTTGTAATTATAGACGGCTATGGCTAGATGCAGTTAAACATCCCTCTCAAAACGTCAAATGTGACAAACGTCAGACCCTCGCGTAAGGTTGCCAGCTCACTTCTACGTGATTGGTTGTAGGTTTGTGACGTATTTAGTCTGAAGCGTTTCAAATTCGGACTAAAAACACAGCTTTTCAATAATTTATTTTGGGTTTATTTTACTCGCAAATAAAAATTGAGGACACACGGGTCTTTTTATTTTTAATGTACTTTGTGGATCAGAAATAAAAAATGAAGGCGGGATGACCCCATTGGACCAGATTCCTTCAGAAGGCCAACTTTAGTGTATCGAGGGCAGTATTGTATCTTAATTGTTTACTTGTTCATTATTGTGCAAATTAGCTTCGTATCGAGATAAATTTATCCCAACGTTGGGTATATTTTAGCCCTTGAGGTAGTCGAAATTAACAATAAGATGAACATTATTTACCTAAAAGCTTAGAAGCGTATCGTAACATCCTTTTGAATGTGAAATCAAGATATGCCTTAAAAGACATTAGATAGGATTGTAGAATTGTGACGAAGAAATCGATGAGGAAACGCGAAGTTTGCTGCTGCATTGGAGTGAAACCTGTAATGTTTTTATTTACTTTAAATTTAAATAATGTTTGAGGAAAATGTTTGTGCATTATTCATAAAGGGTATAGCAGAATGTATTCAACCCTTTCTAACTTTGGCAAATTGTAAATTCCTATGACAGGTTGGAATCAATGATTATCTTCGATGCTTTCAGTTCAGCTTTTAGAGTGGTTCAAAGCTTTTAACTGAAGTAAAGCTTATAAAGCGAAACCATTTACGGCATTATTTAGTTATATACTCGAATCGCGTATTGTAGCAAATAAAAGTGGTAGTTCTAATATCCTTTGTTTTGAGTTTAAAAGTCGTTTGTCGACGCAGTCACGCACCTAAGACTATTTGTTTTGACGAATCAGCGGAGCCAATAACAAAATCGGATACCATAATAAAATTTCTCCCTCAACGGTAAGCCGAATCCTGCTTGAGATTGTGCTTTTGTGTGCTCTTCATCGGCAGAGAAGTACTAATTGTGTGTTCTACTCATACCTTTTGCACATTGAATTTATTATTAATCAACTAAGAAGTTTCCATAATGGGTTGGCAGGTAGATAAAGCCAAATTAACTGAAGTGGTATGATTAAACGTGAAGAATCCCCTTATATTGAACCCCTAAAACGAATCAAATTGAAATAGCGCATTGAACTAATTATGCAAAAACGTAGCAGAAATTCGGTTTAGTAAGTAACAAATTCCAAACTAAACAGAGAGAACTAATTTCATCAATTTTGCACGCCGAACGTTGTGGGGTTAAATTACACACAGACGATCTAAGTTAATACCATTTCCATTCGCTTACGGTTATACTCGTATGTACCCTTTTGGTTACTGTCGCAATAAAATTAGCCACCGATAAGTTCGTTTAATCCGGCAAAATGTAACTGACAAACTCGAAAATCTCGTTTGGTAATCGCGTGTGTGCACTTTGTTGGTTTAGGTGGGATTCTCGAGCATTCAGAAGGATACTACGGAATTTATACGTATACTTAGTCTTGTATGCAGTAAACCCAAACACTTTAAGCAAATATTGGATAAGCTTCAAAAACTTTTCAGGTCTCCGATCGAAAGTGGTCGGTTTCCCAAAGAGGCTATTTATATACGAAGAGGAAAAGTAAAGGAAGGGGTTCAAGTTAGGTTTGGGGGTCTAAAAAATCATAAAAACTGTAACTTTTGAACGCAACAAATTTACGATTGGACGCGTGATACTTTTAACTAGAGCAATATACGAGTACCTAAGTCTAAAAATTACAGACGTTTGTTAATGATAATGTATTAATTTTCAATTTTATGCTACCGAAGCAACAAACTTTCAAGGCTACTTGCTATGAACGTATCCCCTGTAATGGGCTTTGCATATTAAAAAGGGTTGAACTTTTTAGTTTTCTCAACTTTCGACGTCGGACCTGAATTTTTTTCTAATTAAAATAATTAATTTAATTTCCGTCTAGCATTAGATGAAATGCTATTATATAACTAAACACTGTTATTGAAGAAACGGCTCCTTTCCCATTTTTATGGACACATTTCTTTAACTATGGATCACTCTATATATGCGTTTAATTTGATATATTTTTAATCGTATATGTGGGCGTTAATTTGAGATTGGGCACAATTTCGATCATGGTATTTGAATTTGACACCAATGTGATTGCGTTTAAGAATTATTTAATGTTGTTAATTTTGTTTAAATAATCGCTTGATTTTGTTTATTTAGTTATAAAGAAATTGCCTGTTAAAAATTTATTGTTTTGTAAAAGTTGTTATCTCTGGTCGTTGCGATAAGAAATTCCGCTATCGTTGCCTAAACGCCAATTAAATGTAGATAAGCAGATATTTTTTGTCGTCGTTCAAACACAATGTGCAGTTAATCGTGCAACGGTGCTTCAATTTGTTAAGGTAGGTGGGAGGAGAGAAAAAACAAGTTAAAAACGTGGTCACTCGCGACCGATGAAAGCGCATTTTCCCTGCACAGAATCCATAATAACTCGGGTGACCAATTCAAATAATCTTTTGTCGTTCTGGACTCGGAGAAAGTTTCAATATCTAAACGAGCTTCTGCAGGAGCTCTAATCGTTGAATATCCAGCAAATGTAAGTACAATGCGATTGTATCGAATACCAGAGCGTTATATCAAGGAGTCGCAACGGCCTTGTTGAGCTCAAGAAACACGCTTTTTGCCAATGTGTAACAGTCACAATACAACAAACCAATAAAAGGGGTAGTAACCAGGAACATAAAATATTGCGTAAGCAATGCTAAAGTCTGACGCTCAAAAGCAATCGTATACTAAAACCGAAATTAATACCCAATATGAATCAATAATTCGAATGGCTTTACACTAGCAAAAGCAAAATTTTGATCAACTACGAATTATCTATACAACATCGGATATGAAAGCATAAACGTGACGCTAATTTCAAGAAAAGTACTTTACGACACACAAATAACTAAATTTCTATTCAATAGCAATGCAATTTAATTAATTCAAAATGCAAATCAGATAACATGAACAAATTCTTCGGAGTAAAACAAGTAACGTAACTAGAATCGTTGATATAGGTCTCGGACCAAGTCTCGGTAACTTCAAAAACTAATTTACAACGCAACGGTAGCTGACATCGGTATAACAAAGCTAATCTGAAGGATACAAAAGATTCAAATTAACAGAAATAATCTTCGTAGCAATGTGAAAGTATCGTAGACAATTATTATATGCCGATGGATTCACTGACATCTGCCGGTAAGGTAGAAACGTCCATCGCGTGGCGTTTTCGAATTGATAATATGGCGGTGGAACTTCTCAAATGAATTTTTTTTTCGCAATATTGAGAAAATCTAAAATTGTGCGGTATCCACTCAGTAATATCGACGTAGAAAGCTACAATCAAACAGGTAATAATGAAGAAAAGAGTAATCCAGAAGTAAGAACCTGAAAAATGATTATTCTAAGGCAAGGGTAATGCGTAAAAATGGCTTTGAACTTCCAAAATATATCCGCAAATGCGTCTGCGTAGTATCAAAAGCAAAATAACAAGAGAAAAACTTTTACATCCATAATATATCCCAAAAGGTAGACAAACATTGGCGAGTAACAACTAGGGCGTATACGTTTTTCTACAAGTAATCGTTGAATGTGGTTTTGTACAAAGAAGTGAGTTCGCCGAGAGAAATTAAAGAAAATTCTGCACGACCTCGGGCGGAAAAACAAAGAATTATTGTAATAGAAAATCTATACTCTCGAAGATAATAACTACTACATGACGAACTTATATTGTAAGGGACCTGTAAGGGTGAATCTAATCAATTCCATTTAGAGGAATTTTAATTTATTACCAACAGGTGGTGCTAGTGTTTAATCCTTATATCAGTTACCGCACATTCTATGTACGCAGGCAGCCCTTCCAATTCCACCTCCAGGTCTAGGTGGAAATAAAAGGCGGATTCTCCAGAGGAGACGGATTTGATCCTCATGCGCTTCACGATTGTCATTAGCTGTCAAACGTCACTTCTCATTTCTACTGTTGTTCACAAGGTTCTGCAGAAATCGATGGTTTTAACATTGGTTGGCGAAAATCGGCTCGTATTAAAACGACCTACAATTTAAAAGGCAGGGAAAATAGGCGTAAGCCAGTGTTGTACCTGGAGGGTTGAAGTAGTTCAGGCTGGTGAAAACCGGACTGCAACTCCTCCGCATTCCTTTGCAATTGTAGTCAGCTTGTATGTGACTTTGGAGCAAGTATAAACGATTGTGACCACCCATTTGTTTATTACAAACGTTATCAATAGCACCACGTGTTTCCTTCCATAATTATGTTAAAACACCATACCATTAACCACTTAATTACAGAGAGCACTATAAACGATTGCGTCAAGTCCAGGGTCAACTACCACGGCGACAGCGCAGTATTACCACAGAATACACGCGACCACCTCTATTAGGCCGCGTTCAAGGAAACACGTTTTATTATATTTATATAAGGAGTCAAATACCTTTGTTTATAATTGTTACAAACAATAGTAAATCCTGTTAGCTGTGATATCATCCTTTGAAATTCTGACAAACTGCGACCCCTGGCATTTTCCTCCGTGGGCAAACGGGTACAGTTATTGGCCATTTTTGTTCCGAAGCCATTCAGGGACAAAGGGCCTACAATATTTTTAAACTAGTAGATTATAAAGTAAATACCTAGGTGACGTAAGAATATTGAATAACAAGAGTAAGAATTCAAATAAGAGCACAAATCAAAGGTTAGTTAAACGGTATTTAAATCGGGAATTTCAATCAAAGGAAAATAACGTTACAGGTTATCGAAGTTACCTGTTAAAGGGGTCTTTTTTCCCACCATCATAGAGCTAACATTACAGATATAAAGCAAACGACGCCAGTGTTTTCCAAATCGAGTTCAATTGAGTGCAATTGAAGTGAAGAAGTGAAAATTTTATATTTGTGCATTCTGTTTGTTGATGTTTCCTATTGGTAACACGCGAAGGTAAATAAATTTCTTTGATTGTTTCACTCGATCGCTTTTTGCATGGTATGTGTATTCTGGCCCTGAGTGTCCATTTTTGGTTCAGCCTTATTTCATTGATTTTGTCTGATAAATTTGTTTGATCTATAACATTCTCCTGTGTTGTGTTTAATCGAGCTCCAATTCCAACCTACAGAGAGTTTTAATGCTAAATTTTTTTGTTGGTATTCAAGGTGTTTATATAAAAATTTGTAATATAATCCTTTTGAGCTATGGAGTTGATCAGGAGTGCTGAGTTTTCTCAAATGAATAACATTCAGGGCTTATCGAGATTTTTTGTGGAAGCGGATGATGGACGTGGGGTAGGAAAATTGTAATCATTACGTACTTTTATTTAATTGAGCTAGCTGGACAGATGCTTGTGGGTGGTTTGGTTTAGTGACCGTTTATCGTTGCACATAGCAATGAGTACGAAATACTTGCAATAAATCTACACAAATTGGCTGTGTTTAATAATTCGTAAGGTTTTGCAATTATCAAATAATGAAAATCCCTTCTCTTATAATTTACATAATTAGACGAATCCAACTAGAAACAATTTAGTTTCTACAGTGATGCTTGTTGATCTTTTCCGACGCATACAATAATTGACTCGGATTCTTCCTCGGATGCTTCTGTACAATGGATACAGCTTAAGTTACCCTAGATTTACTGGAAAGTGGATGTGGTTTCTTGGCCGTCGGATGTTTCAGAAGTGCCTCTAAAATGGAAACGACGTGGAGTTTTTCTGAATAATGACTCGTTGGGGAACTTGTTTAGTGTCTATTATACTATAGCTAAGCAAATTTTGACACTTTATACTATATTATGTAGATATAATCAGGAAATACAGGGCTACTCAAAACGTGTAACTATGTGCACTTTACATGTTATTTAACCTATGTCTCATTTATCAGGAATTCTAGGTGGCGTATGCATATGAATTTATGTAATATGAATTGAATTTAATCGTAGAATTGAAATGTGAAACGTGGATGCACAATTGCAGCCGTTGGGGAAGTGGTCCGAAAACATCCTTAATTACTTTGAACGTTGTCGAAATTTTATGCATTACACTTAATTATGATTAATTAAAGTTTTCCCCTTGTGAAACTAGGCGTTCGGCCGTCAATTATTTGTAATTGGAATTAGGTTCACCAATTACGCAAGCTACTAGTAAATTATAGTAAAAATAGCTGAAAGGATCATTTTATTGCTTCTCTTATAATTGACCTATACTTTAATTTTATCGCTTCATGAATACGCAATGAAGTGTTCCAAGGAAAGTTCTACTGGTTTATGTTGGTTTTGGAATATTTACTGCGGCTGACAGACCGCTGGACATTTCGGCCCTAATACCAGTCCGCGGTTCCGTGGCTAATAGGTGCCGAGTACTGCCATTTATGCGCGTGCTCGTAAGTAGATCGAAAATAAGAGTTAGTAATACGTAACTTTGAGTTAATAAAAAAGTTTTTTAAATGACAAAAGCTTGAAGTTATTCTTCAATGCATTGTGTTGATATAAAATCCAATTGAACTACTCTGGAATGCCCGTGCGCGTTGTAATTTCCAACACAGATTCTCTTCCTCGATGCACAAATACTCGTAGTAAAAGGTTTGTGAGGATTTTAAATGAAAGGAGTTAATTGCCAAAATGTGAATTAAGGAATAATAACACTATGGTACGCTACTTCAAATAAACGAATTGGCGGACGACGATCTTTAACATTGTAACGTAAAATCATACGAGAGTTACAGATGGAGTGGGCTGGAGCAAGGGAATGCAAAGATTTTTTATTCAAATTTGAGACCAATGGATACCGGAAGTTGTGAAGCAGTCGTTGCTTTAAAAGCATCGGTTTCTTAAAAAATGGCCACTAGGGTGAATAAATCAGTTTCACTTGGTATGAAACTTTAAACATCGCTGCCACAATGTGGAATAATGAATATTGAACCAAGTACAGACAATCCACCGTTTATGTTTAGTGATTAAAGCTCCACAATTTTATAGGAAGTGTGCGTTCATTCAGAGTTTGTATATTTTGCCTGTTATTTAACTGCAAACCAAATAATTTCCGCCAGGAATTGTGAGGATTGAATTTTTCCCCCGTCCCAATTTTATACTAAAGCATCTGTTGGGGAAATCCTTCTGATCCTACGGCGAAATTTGAATTTCCGCTATTCCTTGCATCAGAAATATCGACGAGTTCACCCGTTACGTTGAACTGACAATCAAAAATAGCACGATCACGAAATTATTAATCCCGTATATTGATTACTTGCACTAATTCAATGTCCGGTTTATGAACTGGTTGCAAAAACATGAGTGTAAATTTTCAGCAATTCATTCTTGAGCATTAATTTAATCTTCACGCCATATACGAGTAGGTGGTTTCCCTTACTTGCGGCTGAAATACGTACCGAATTACGAAGATCGTCATAAATTCAAATGAGAAATGCGGAAAGATGACAAGATGACAAGTTCACGGTTAGAGTGATTTGATTTATATAGGAATCGCGCACATTGATATGCGTTTCTCGAGCTTCATAGCGTCGATATAATGGCTTTCAGATTTATGATGCTCGTGCTTGACACTTTTAATTGTTAGGTACACATCCGTCGGTACAATATCATTCTATTTCACTTAGTTACAAAGAGAGGCACAGATTTTCGCGATTTCGTCATTGCCTTTAACTACGGTTTACTGTCAGTGCAGAAACGAAATAGTTCAATAATCTGATAGTATACTTTGAACCCCTTTCAACGGTTTATTCTTATAAAGTTGGCTAGTTTGGTACCGTTGGGGTTGGACGTTGTGTTCTCGAATAAAGTGTTATGGAGTTGTGGCTCTGGGTATAGATGTGGAAAATTTGAGCTTGAGCGTTTACCTTATAAAGAAAACCGAATTTGGTAGAAGTGGAACAGGGAAAATCCAACTCGTCGCACATTCAACACGAAATCGAAACCAATCAATTTGATTTCGTCCGACTACTCGTTTGAAGTGAATTTTGAAAGATGGTTAGAAAACTTGTTTTTATTATAAATTTAAGCGCTCCAAGTATAAACGCAATCAAGGTTGTGTACCTTTGACCCCAATACTTTCGTGGTAAAATTCATTTAAGTGCAATCAAATGATCAACACGAAAATGTGCACTATATTCACGGTTAAAAATAAATTAGTCAACCTGTCGATTCCTCTATACAACGAAGTGTTCCTTTTGCATAGTAAATCCTCTTTATATTATATTTACGGGTAATAGAAACCCCCAAAAGATTTAAAAGCACACACGACAATCATTTCGTTGAATTGCGGGCACAGTTACGATTTCGCGGATGTTAAATCTTCCGTATAATTCGATTATATTCATCTTGAAAATATATGTTACGCAATCTAAAATGCACGATTGACATACTACATAGGTTCGCTTTGAAGAGACCGCGAAGAATATCTGTCTCCCACCCAATTCTTCCTGATATAGTCGCCAAGTCAAAAAACCGAAACGGACCCAACGAGAACTAAACTTCGTTCACGTTCTTTATATATGTAAATCTGTAAATCTGTCCCTCATGCTCCATAAGAACGATCTTTAGAATCGGCAACACTGTGGCATTTTGAGTCTTATCGGCTTGCACACTCGCTTCCTATCTGAAAGCGCTTGATTCTCACGCATTTGAGTTCTATTCTTTTTCACTATGAATGTATGAAACGCTACATGGATAAAATTTCCTATACTTACTGGTCAATTTCTCAAGCCACCACCTGTTACAATTTATTGCTCGGGTTCGTTTGTGTCGTGTGGGGTTGTATAGTGGGTAGTGGTAACCACGGTAAAGATTGTTGTATCTAATTGGTGGAATGGAATGGTGCTTTTTAGCATGGGGGATTCCTAAGGAACGTAAGCGCATGGAGATTGCGAGTGGCGAGCAATTGAGTCATTGATTAGTATGCTGTAGGGGCGAAAGTAGTGTGCGGTGGGATATTCGGTAAGGAATGTGGGAGCTGCATGAACAGAATTCATAGCGATTCATGGCGAAAATCTTACTTTGACAAAATGGAGTTTGAAGAGTTTTAAAATAGCGGGCGGTGTGCCACACACTCCAGAGGCAAATCGGGTTATAATTAAGTTTTATGTGGTTCCACTGCCTGTTTACTGTGATCTCAGCGGGGCAGACATACAAACTGCATGATTTTATCTAATTGAGAGAAAATGTATCTGGATTTTAGTGCACGTGATAAAAAAGGTAGCTATAGTTAAGTTCAATAAAATTTGTCAGCTCTTAAACTGGAAGCGTAATCCGTTACTGCTATAAAATGCACAAAATTATTCAATTTATAGCTCTGGTTAGATACCAAACTTTTAATTTTCATTGTTCTTCCACAAGGAATTGCAATTTTTTTTACTCATAAACAGACAGCACCAGGTTGAATAACTTTGTTTAATAAACAAACAAAGACCTTTATTTATTTTAACATTTGATTTAATTAGGGTGGAAATATTACATCGTTAAGTGGTAATTAGAATTTCTACTGTAAAATTTTATTATTTGCTATAGCGTTGAAATGAGCCTTCTTTTCCCGTTTCGTTTCTAAGGTCGAATGATATTAAACTGCTTTTCAGTGTAGTAGTAATAACTACTCGTAATTCTCCATTCTTTGTACAATACGTGTAGCAGCGAATGTAACTTGTGTAATAAAGTTGACAATTTTTTTAGAACGCTTCCATCACCATCAATTACGGCTTCTTATCGAATTGTGTCTATTGCTATCTGTGATAACTGACTACATTTAAGTTTAAATACCCTGTACATTTTTATTTAAATAATACTAAACGTGCAGAATTTACACAAGGTCGATGAAAGAAATAATTAATAATCTAATACGCTGACATGTTAAAATAATATTAGCCATCTGTAAAATATATACAGGGCGCTTCAAAATACCAGAGTGAGGTACAGTGATCCCATTTAAAAAAATTAACTTACCTATATAAAACAATTTATTGCAGAATGCTGCAAAAAGGTATTAGTAAACTTATAATAAAAATTTATAAAAATGTAAGAAATTCTTTAAGTGAAATTGATCTTGGAAACATCTGCATGATCGAATCTGTTCTCCAGAGTTTTTTTTCCTAGTAATTTGATTTCCCCAACCTCCAATTGTTTCATATCCTACAGGAAACAGTAATTATCGGGCAGGTTTGAATATTTCTGTAGTTTGGCTTTTTCTGCTTTGTTAGCAGCACCTACGGCCCTTTTCAGGGGATGGGATGCGATCGTTACATTTGGCGCCCGAGCAGGGGTAGCCTATTTGAATTTGTTGGAAGTTTGGACGCTTTCTTTTGTAGTAGGTTCACCTAATCGTTTCAAAACAATATGCTTTCCCCGAGTAACATTTAGTAACATTTGGGTAACAGTAGAACAACATTGAAAAATATAATGTTTGAACATCGAGAAATATTATCTCGTTAACGCGTCTCTAATGTGAATATTGTTTTCCTCTATTATGTAATAACACGGAATGAAGTCTTTTTATCACTTTTACAATACATTATTTTATGGTTTGAAAAAACATTTTTATAACATTCCAGTTTGAAATATGCAAAATTTACTATAATTTATTTTTACTAATGAGATTTTTGTTTAATTAAACAAAGCTGCCTCTTGCAGGACAAAGAAAAATTTCACACCGTCATAATGGGTAATTTGACTTAAATTATGCTGAAGGAATAAGAGAAGAGGTGTAGGTATCATACTGACATGTTTGATGTGATTAATATTTCTCTTCGAAAATGACCCTGTCACAGGTATGATGTACTATGTATTAACAAACCGGATGATGGATGTAGAGCGCTTGACAATTTTACATGAAGTGAAAAAATTAGGGGAGAAAATGCGATAATCGTCGCAAAACTCTTTAAATTTGATGCAGACGGGAAAAAAGGCAAAAAACCTTAGTGCTAGTAGGTTAAAATTGCATTGCCACTAAATTGCCCATTTTGTGTTTTACTGTTTCCTGCACCTGCACTTTACTTTCCGTTATAAATATATAAAGCCCTAAAGTGGTTTTATTTTTGTTGCAGCGGGAAACTCTGCTTTATTACGTGCTCTAAATTCAAACTAGTAACGTTGGTATTTCCTTTTGCTACGGCAATTATAAAATATGGATAAAACAGACCGCATCACGGAGACTGCCGCCTTGAACGCTTTTTTCGTCCAAACGTGTTTAGCGCTGTCAGTGTTGTTTAACCTCACAGTATTTACCTTGAGTAATGTTTGCCGAACGCCGCCCACCCAAAAATAATGCCTCAGTACCACTAGGGTTTTTGTTCTCTGTTGATATAGAAGAGAATTATTTCTTGTTTTTTCCCTTGCGAGTTAACGCGGTATTTTCCAAGATTGTCTTGAGATTCAAAAGGAAAACTCTGTCAGCTATTCCCCTGTCGATTATATCATACAATCACCCCATCGTTTGTTTCTAAACTGTCGTGTACAATTTTTCACGAGTTTAAGTAATTGAACTTTCGAGTGGTGCTCATTAAAACTTTTCGGCACTGCTTAGTAAACCAGCGTGCAGTATCTGCATTACAAATTTTCCAGTCTCTTCCTATTCCATACACAAACGGCGCGACGACGAGATACTGTACTCTATATTTCTCAACTTGACAGCACAATATAGAGGTTGAAAACGTTATTGTTTTTCCTTTCCACCTACCTGCCGCATTCAAGTGCGCTTGAAGAGGTTTCCGCACAGATTCTGAATTTGAGTGTTTGCAAAAGGTATTTAATTTAAGTTAGTTCAATTTTTTTAATTTCATTTTATCAGAAACTTGACCCTACTGTTTTGTTATACCTAACGTGATTATGAGAAGTGGTTTTGGAAACTTGAAGATTAGGGATCTACAGGGTGTTGCCATAATTAAAAACTCCATAATGCACAGAAAAAATGTGCTCTGAAACCGAACCAAGTTTTGTAGCACTATACAAAGCTACATAAATTTAATTGTTTTTTTGTAACTTAAAGAAGGATTAACGAGGTAATGATGCGGATAGTTTTTTTCTTCTTCTCGGATAAACTTTTCTATTCTGGACACACAATGAATGTCGCTTGTATTGGATCACACATTTCTAGTACCCGTGCACTGCCCCCGTCTTTATAGTAGGGGAGCTAGCACGAAATCCACTGAACGAGAATGATCAAAATTTTAACCGATGTAGTTCCATTTGACCCTATTAGAGTATGCTAAAATCGATCGTCTGCGCCTCAGGTCATATGACTTAAGGCGCTGCGGGTACTTCTTGCGGTACCAATTCTGAAAGGTTGTTTTTCGAGAAAATAAGTTATACACCAAATGAAAACGTTGATAATAGCTCTTAAAAAAATATTTTAAAAAATCGCGCACATTTGATAACTCCGTAAAAGAACAATTCTTAGTCGGTTTTTCACGAACTTTCTACAGATATAACTAGGTTACGGTTGGACGAATGAAGCTGATTTTTTCTACAGACTGATGATAGGTACTACTAATGACTTAACGGTGTTTCGTTTTTAAATTTTTTCTCTAATTTTAAGATTATCTTATCATCTTAACATTATAAGGTATCTTATAATTAGAGAAAAAATTTAAAAAAGAAACACTCTCATAGTCATTGGCTGTGTCCCATCATTAGTCTGTAAAAAAAATCAGCTTCATTTATCCGACGGTAACCTAGTTATATCCGTAGAAATTTCGTGAAAAACCGACTAAGAATTGTTTTTTTACGGAGTTATCAAATGTGCGCGATTTTTTTAAATATTTTTTTAAGAGCTATTATCAACGTTTTCATTTGATGTATAACTTATTTTCTCGAAAAACAACCTTTCAGAATTGGTGCCGCAAGAAGTACCCGCAGCGCCCTAAGTCATATGACCTGAGGCGGCAGACGATCGATTTTAGCATACTCTAATAGGGCCAAATGGAACTGCATCGGTTAAAATTTTGATCATTCTCGTTCAGTGGATTTCGTGCTAGCTCCCCTACTATTATTTTATAGTTATTTACATAAAAGTCAGGAAAATCACACATTACTAGCGAGGAAATATTGCCTTTTCTATATATTCTATATCCATCTCCCTTTAGTTTACCAGATCCCATTCCCTTAAATGTTTTGTGACTTTAATTCTTTTCAATTTCATTTCCAACTCGCCAACAAAAGAACACGGTCACAATTAATATCTGCACCTGTCAATCCACACCCTTTTCTGTATCTCCCTTCAATCATGATGAAACCAATTTTATTTCTACCTCCAGGGGATTTCCTGGTAGAAAGTTTCCTTTTGTGATGTTCGAGCCAAGTATTGGCTGTGACCATCTTCCATTCCTTGCAGAATTCTATTAGGCCCACATCCCTTTGATTTCTTTTTCTCACAATCCATTCCCCAACGACTCTATCAACTTACTTTCAATAAAATTTTACGAAATTTCAAAAAGAGAACCTCTCGTTATTTTTTATACAAATCAAAAAAATGCGATGCCATAATTATGGAATTTTCTAGAATCGACGGTTCCCTTATGGTACAAATCAATACCGCCTTTCTCGGTGTGTTAAAACTGGACAATATATAATAAAACCTGCATATCTGGAAGGATTACTACTAAAACTTTCTGAGTTTTTTTAGTAAGGCCGTCTACTTTCAACTAAGTTCACGCTCTCGGGGTATAATCTATTAATAGCTTCCTCCAAGGCCTAACTGAAACTGATAGAACAGATTTGTAAAAGTCATGTGGTACTTTGATATTTTTTCGATAGTTCAAATTTATTTTTTACTGAATTTCCCTGATAATCCTTTTTAAATGGGTTCACGAAATGTCCGATTAATTTACTTACCACCAACATTGCCGCGTTCGCACTGCGTTATATATTCTTTCGTAATGTTTGTCTAATGGGAAAACCTAAACTTTCTTGCGCCACCTTTAATTATGGGTTCTTTAACTTAAAATCGTTCAAGTAAAAATGATGCTGATGATTTCGCTCTTAGTGCCCGAAAGAACTTTTATTTTGAATAACGCACTTGGCGTTCTAGTGGGCCAAAATCGAATGCACTACGGCTATCTGTCCTGGACGCGTCCCTACTCTTTTTAATTTTATCACGCCTACAAAATGGTGCTACTAGCATGGATCGCCCAGCCATCCTTAATCATTGCGACGAACTTTGCCTAGAAGTCCGCGAACAAACGATTGCTTGAAAATGAACAGTGCAATTAGTTCAATACAAAACATTAAACTTTAATCTGTGTAAAGGTTACAAAAAACATAAATTGCTCATAATCCCATTACGTTTAATTTTCCAACTCAACCGCAGTAGTCGACGGAGCGGTGCCGTGGCCTAAGAGAAACGGTACGGAACCTCGAGCGCCACCAGGAGGTTGTAGAGCCTTGCTCCTGATCAAGGAAGGTCGGTGTCGGATCGGCTTCGGAAGCCACGGGTACTAAAACGGAGAAGCGGAAAACTCCCAGGATCTTGTGGTCAAATGTTAGCGATCGCTGGAGAATATCAAAAATAGAATTACGGCAAACGGAAACGGTAGCGATTTCCCAAAGCGGAAACGATAGCTAAAATTAACTAGCGGCATTTACTAGCTACGAGAAAACGATACATGAAAAATAAACGCCCTTTATACTTAACAGAATCAAAATATCAAGCGCTTACCTTGAAATTAAACGGTACTTCAAATGCAAAAAATTAAACCAAAAGGTAAAGAAGATCATCTAAATCGCGCTGATATTTTATATAAACATCCCAAAATACGGAAAGGAAAAGTGAGAAATTCCAGTCGACCGGCGTACTCGGCCAAAAAATAAATACTACTTTATTTCGGTTCAGTGGAAGAACAATCTCTAGAGATTGAACTGCGCCCTGAGGTTATCTTATAGCAAGTAAGATAATAAAGGCCATTATTATTTAATTTCTCGGCCTCTGATCATTATAGAAAACTGAAACCAAACTTAAAATTTAACTAATCGCTCTTGATTTGAAACTGGACATAATCTAATCAGACGAGGTTTGCTGAAACACATCCGATTAGCTACCGGTATTTATGCTCACCCCAATGGGCGAGCTAAAATATCCAAATTCGGTAGTTCAATACATGGAAAATACTCATGTACAAAAAATCGCATGAGCCGCAGTGCAATTGTCACCTTGACAGCGGCAAAAGTTACCTGAAACTTTTCCAGCTCTATTATTATATTATTATTATTATTATTATACGACCAATCAGCTTTGTGATTAATAATAATAATAATAATAATAATAATAAATGCCTTTATTCACTAGGAATGGACGAGGTTCAGCAATGACATGTATGCCATGCGCTGCTCTTCTTTCAAATTCTAACCAATCAGATGATTTTTTGTCTAATTAAAAGTTAGGTAGCTTTTTATGGGCAATAAAAATGCGCGTAGGAATGCGTAAAATATATAGTGGTTGTAAAATTTACTGTCTTTTATTAATCTCCCTAAAATACACTGGATCTTCGATAATTTTATTTTTAATTCACTCAAATTTTGTTGATCCTGGAAAAAACTCTCGATCAAAAGTCATCTAACAAAACCCAGCAGATTTCCAGGTCGCGCTTCTACCCTTGCTCCATGACATCACTATGAATAATTCGAATTTAGCTGTTTTGGTCACGTAAAAGACCTTAAGATTGCGTTACCGCCCGTCAGATTGGCACTGATCTTTTTTCCCAGGCTATTTAACTGCCCACGATACATCCGGTAGCCAATGGCTCACAAATTAAGAATTCATTGACTTGAAAATTTTGAGAAAGAGTAAAATTTGGAATAAACGGCCCTGTATAATGAAAACACCCTGTATATTTCCTAATACTTAACACCCATATCTGAGTAAGGCTGGTTTATAATTGGCCTAACCGTAATCTGTAACTTTAATCTACAATCTTTAATCCGTAAAACTGGCATGCTCGGTTCATAATCAACCTAAAAATTGCGAACGATTCTGGGGGATTTCATTCTCACTATTGGCTATAACCATGTCAAAGTGAAGTTTTGGTTTTTGTATACAATTGTTGAAATTCTACCTATTTATTTATTAAGTTGTTAAATAAAATCGTCGAACATGGATGTATTGGAGGAAGATATAGCAGTAGCCTCTTTCATGTTTATCATGTTGGGATCAGCTTACAATTTTTATATTAGTAGCAACCAAAAGAAAAGGAGAAAGCGTAGATGGGGCAAGATGAACGATAGAAAGTTAAAGTTGGGTTATGATGATTTAGTTTTGAAACGAAGTTAGCGTTGCTTTGCGACAGCACACACGTGATCAGGAAGCGTTCCTATTGGCTGTCTGTATTCTTTATTCCCTAATTTATAAAATATCAACATATTTTACGGTTATGGAATAAGTTAAGAGATTATTCCCTAGCATTGTGAACAGATACATTGATTTGTCATGTTTGAATTTTTACGGTTACGGTTATAGAATACGGTTAGGCCAATTATAAACCAGCCTTTTACTATAACTAAATTCAACTTTCCACTATTAATTTGAGAAATCGCCTCCAACTACTCCCTAAATCTCATAAAAATGCGCCTACAACCATGTTGTGTCCTAGTTAGTTTATTTAAAAAAACAGAAAAATCACTCTAAATAAATGCAATTAAAAGATTTGTTACAAAACTGGGAAGGAAGAAACAAGTTAAAAAGTTATCGTAAACGATTTACATAAAGCGCATTTCCACTTGCATTCATTTCCCATTTGTAAGATGCAACTTCTGTTAAAATCGTAAAAATCCGGCCACAAATATGAAAGATAGCGTTGCACATGGGCAATCCATTGTTGACGTGCTACTTCAATTTCAGTTTATGAGAAGAATTTCATTTCAATGCTTTTCTAAATAAGAAAGTTGGAACTGCGCATGCGCAAACCTAAATTTTAAAACTAATGTTAGATTTTCCTTTGTTCCAAGCGCCTAAGTATCAAATTTCACTTAAATAGTTCCATAGATAAAAAAGTTGGCACTGCGCATGCGCAAAATAAAATTTTGAAACTGGCGCTAGATTTTCCTTTATTCCAAGTGCCTATGTATCACATTTCATTTAAATTCTTCCATAAATAAAAAAGTTGGCACTGCGCATGCGCAAAACCAAATTTTGAAATTGGCGTTTGATTTTCCTTTATCCCAAGTGCCTATGTATCAAATTTCGTTTAAATTCTTCCATAAATAAAAAAGTTGGCACTGCGCATGCGCAAAACCAAATTTTGAAATTGGCGTTTGATTTTCCTTTATCCCAAGTGCCTATGTATCAAATTTCGTTTAAATTCTTCCATAAATAAAAAAGTTGGCACTGCGCATGCGCAAAACCAAATTTTGAAATTGGCGTTTGATTTTCCTTTATCCCAAGTGCCTATGTATCAAATTTCGTTTAAATTCTTCCATAAATAAAAAAGTTGGCACTGCGCATGCGCAAAACCAAATTTTGAAATTGGCGTTTGATTTTCCTTTATCCCAAGTGCCTATGTATCAAATTTCGTTAAAATTCTTCCATAAATAAAAAAGTTGGCACTGCGCATGCGCAAAACCAAATTTTGAAATTGGCGTTTGATTTTCCTTTATCCCAAGTGCCTATGTATCAAATTTCGTTTAAATTTTTCCATAAATAAAAAAGTTGGCACTGCGCATGCGCAAAACCAAATTTTGAAATTGGCGTTTGATTTTCCTTTATTCGAAGTGCCTATGAATCAAATTTCGTTTAAATTCTTCCATAAATAAAAAAGTTGGCACTGCGCATGCGCAAAACCAAATTTTGAAATTGGCGTTTGATTTTCCTTTATTCCAAGTGCCTATGTATCAAAATTCATTCAAATACTTTTATAAGTAAAAAAGTTTGCAATTCGGTTTATAAATGGTCGAGATGCGAAAAGGGCACTGTGAATTTTGAATCGATTCGATTCGACTTTTGGCATTGCGTATTATATGGTTAAAGCTATGCCCATATTGAATTTCATGCAATTCAGTTCATAA
>NW_022170738.1:42436230-42437848 GCF_008802855.1 Photinus pyralis | reverse complement strand
CAATGAGAAAAACTCATTATTAAATGAGAAAAATACCATAAACAAATAAAAAAATTAGTTAAGACCAAATTAAATAATAAAATGCAGCACAAGTTCCTTTGATTTCTTTAGAGTTTCCTTGATTTCCTCGGAGTTCCTGTGATTTCCTTGGAATTCCTCCTGAATACACATGGAATCCCTTGGAATTCTTAGCTTTCCTAGGAGTTCCTCCGGAATTCCTATGATTTCCCATAGATTTCCCCAAACGTGTACACTGATTTCCCATCGCGGTTTACCCCTCGGCTGTAACTTTTGATCTAGTGGCCCAATCTTGGAACTGTTTGAAATTATGGATTCTACAGGCCACATTCTATAAGGAAATTTTTTTTCCGGGTCGATCTGAGACAATTTCTTTTTCGGGCCTCGGCAGTGTATAACCTTCCTTTTATACAAAAAATCGACTACACCAAAATTTCTCGGGAAAACACTTTTTGTTATTAATTTTGGTGCGTAGAATCCAGAACAATTCGTACTTTTTCGATTAGAATTCTCAATCAAAAGTTATGGACTAGAAACCAATTTCTAAAGAAAATTTAAAAGGGCTGTAACTTTTGATCTAGTAGCCCAATCTTGTAATTGTTTGAAATTATGTATTCTACAGGCCACATTCTATAAGAAAATTTTTTTTCCAGGTCGATCTGAGACAATTTTTTTTTCGGGCCTCAAAAAAAGGCAGTGTATAACCTTCTTTTTTTACCAAAAATTGACTACACCAAAATTTGTCGGGAAAATACTTTTTCTTATTAATTTTGGTGCGCAGAATCCAAAACAATTCGTACTTTTTCGATTAGACTTCTCAATCAAGAGTTATGGACTAGAAACCAATTTCGAAAGAAAATTTAAAAGGGCTGTAACTTTTGATCTAGTAGTCCAATCTTGGAACTGTTTCAAATTATGGATTCTACAGGCAACATTCTATAAGAAAATTTGTTTTCCGGGTCGATCTGAGACAATTTTTTTTTTAAGTTTCATAAATTTGGAACTCCATAAGGGCGGTCGTACGCAACTTAACTTTTTTTAAGTGCACTAAAAGAAAGCCCTGTTCATTCTCTATGCCCTGATAAACATAGGTAGTCATGACTACAACCGTTTTCAAGTAATCAATTATCAAGGTACCATCTGCATCCGCCATTTTTTTTCTTAAAGTCAAAATAAGTTAAAAACCATAAATGGCAGATATAGACATATGGGTATCAAAAGAACTAAAATTTCACGTAGAATCCAAAAATCCAATATCCAATAGGGGTTGCTATTTAAAATAACGAAGTTACTATCTACTTCCAGGGTTTCCGGAAGTGCGGCTATTTTGAAAATATTTTACATCGATTCGGCCTTCAGAGTACAAATTTTCAAAAAACTACCTATTTCCAATTGAAGCATACACAAAGGGAAGGAAGTAACGAGGCTTGGCTATCAAAATCCTGGACGTTGTCTTTATACAGGGCGGACAATACCGGGGAGCACAGTAATCCAAAATGTCCCAGTGCAGGGACCGACTGAGACCATACCTAATAAATAATAAATAATAAATAATAAATAATAAATAATAAATAATAAATAATAAATAATAAATAATAAA